>NW_025999870.1:2503398-2559241 GCF_001458135.2 Marmota marmota marmota
GGGAAAAAAAAAAAAAAAAATATATATATATATATATATATCTGTTTGTGTGAAGACATACAATTGAAAACATCACTCAGCCTTAAAAAGGAAGGAAATTCTGATACATACTATAACATACCTGAACCCTGAGGGCATTAAGCTACATGAAATAAGCCAGTCATAAAAATACAACAATTGCATGCTTCCACATATATGATATATCTAGAGGAATCAAATTCATAGAGATAATAAATGAGATAATAAATAAATAAGGATCTCAACAGATATTTGACAGAAGAAAAAATGATCCATCAACAAATAAATGAAAAAATGTTCAACATCTCCGGCAATAAGAGAAATTCAAATCAAAACTATGCTGAGATTTCATCTCACTCTAGTCACAATGACAATTATCAAGAATACAAGCAACAATAAATGTTGGCAAGAATGTGGGGGAAAAGGTACACTCATAAATTGCTGGTGGGATGGAAAATTGGTGCAACCAGCATGGAAAGCAGTAAGGAGATTCCTCAGAAAACTTGCAATGGAATCACCATCTGATCCAGCTATCCCACTCCTCAGTTTGTACCCTTGGGACTTAAAATTAGCATACTACAGTGATGCTGTTTATAGCAGCACAATTCACAATAGCTAAACTATGGAACAAACTTAGGTGCCCTTCAACAGATGAACAGATAAAGAAAATGTGGTATATATACACTATGGAATATTTCTCAGCCTTAAAGAAGAATGAAATTATGGCATTTGCCAGTAAATGGATGGAGCTAGAGAATATTTAGCTAAGCGAAATAAGCCAGTTTCAAAGAACCAAAGGCCAAATGCTTTCTCTGATATGCATATGCTAATTCACAATAAGGGGTGGGAGCTAGGGAAGAATAGTGGTACTTTGGATTAGACAAAGGGAAGTGAAGGGAGAGGAGGGGGTATGGGGGTAGAAATGCTAGTAGAATGAATCGGACATTATTACCCTATATGCATATATGATTACATGACTGATGTAACTCTACATCATATACAACCAGACAAATGAGAAGTTATACTCCATTATTGTATGATGTGTCAAAATGCATTCTACTGTCATGTATAACTAATTAGAACAAATTAAAAATTTATAAAAGAATTCATAGAGACAGAAAGTAGGATGGTTTGCTGGTATGGAGATTGGTCAGCTCTAGTATGGTCACCTCCATCTAGAGCATGGATGGTGGCTGCCAAGGTCTGAGGGAGGGACAAATGGTGCATCAGTGAGAGGTTCTTTGGCTGGATGACGGTGATGGTCGTATAACAATGTGGATGTAATTGATGCTACTGAACTGCTTGCTTCAAAGTGGTTAAGATGGTAAATTGGATGATATGAATATTTTATCACAATTTATGATCTTTTTTAAAATTAAAAAAATGAGGGCCTTATGATCTAAAAATCAGTGACTCCCTTTCACGGTTCACCCTGTTCAAGGAGGAAGAACCCACAAGCTATTGAGCATGTTTGTAGGAACCAGACCTCCAGCTACAGAATCAATAACCTGTAAAGGAGGCAGAAGTTAGGCACAATCCAGGCCCATCATGTGCTGGGTGTTGAGGAAGGCATGGGCCATACTGGCCTTCAATGCCCATGACTCATCTCAAACATGTCACATACTCTGATGGATGTCTTGTAATCCCAAAGCGGGAGCTAAACCTGTTAATTCAAAGTTACTCTTGAGACAATAAATTAATAACTGTGAAAGTCAAGGAGCCCATACTGTAGATGGAGGTGACCATACTAGAGCTGACCCATCTCCATACCAGAAAAACCAGATCTACTTTAATGTGTGAAGTGGCATTCTCATTTGGGGACACATTTCTCAATAACCTGTCACAGGGGTTATAAAGTTTTCCCTGTACAAACTACAGAAGCTTGACTTCAGAGACTGCCCCAATGACACCACTGAAATAGCCCTGACTTTTCTAATTGATAGGCAAGAGCCTAAAAGAACACCTTGAGTGGGACAGAGCATCCCATCTGCACCCCAAGGAATTGTCCACCCAAAGATGGCTTCAAGATGTTTCCACTGAGTTACTCACACACAGGTTAGGGAAGAGGTGGGAACTTCTTGGCAGGAGTTATTCCTTATCCAGTTATCAGAGAGCACATGACCAAAAGTGTCTGTTTGGGGCAAGGGGGACACACTAAAAGATAATTATTTTCTTTCCCCTTAAATCACATAGTCTGGCCAGAAGCACCCAGACTGCCTAGAATGTGTATTAATAATGCCAGTTATCTCAACCATAATTTCTAGCTACCAAGGCATTTATCAAGCCACACAATGACTCTACCACCCTGCTCTTAAGCACCCGACTGGCCATCTCACAGGACCTGTGCCAGACAGCAGTTTCATGGCTCTGCCTCTGACCCTGATGAAGAATGTGTGGACATCTATAGGATCCTGGACCCTGCTCAGTATATGATGTCTCCAACACTACTGTATCCTGAGCCAAGAGCTTCAACTATTTCTGAAAAACAGTATTGTTTTCCTTCTTGGTCATGGAAGTCATGGGAAATTTTTTTGTGGTGATGCATAAATCCCAGAAAGTTTGGTGAAAAAAAGTTTCCCTAAAGTGTGGGTGGTTCCTCAAGTTTGTCCAGATTTATTAAATATCTGTGTCTGTAAACCGAGCTGAAAGTTGCATGCAGACACCAACTTCCCAAAGAGGCCGTTGCAATTCATGGTTACTCTCATTAGTGAGTTTTGGAAGCTTAGGGTTCAATGTAGGACTTTTAAACTCAAAATCAACATGGCATAATGAATCCCACTATCATGTGTAATTATAATGCACCAATAAAAATTATCATAAAAGAAAAAAATTAACATGGGCCTACAAGCCTGAGTAGGCAGAGTTCCTGGAGTGTATTAAGCTTCAACTCAAGATAATTCTCCCACGATCTCAAATTCTTCTAATAAAATCATTATACTTAGTCCCAAAGAAGTTAGTTTTCCTCTTTAGAACTCTTTCTTGAATGTTTTACTCAATTCACTGAGAATTACTTCATGAGCACCTGTGTATCAGAATGTGGCGATGCCATTAACTCTAATTCCTTCCCCTATTATATTACTCCTTCTCCTCAGCAAGAAAACTATTGGCTTCTGATCCTTCACTATGAACTCAGCAGCCCTTGGAAATGATGCTGTAAATAAGTGTATTGATATGGAAAGGTGGAAGGGCTTACAAGAGTATGAATTCAATTCCATTCTTGTAAGTACACAAATGGTATGTATTTAATCCCACTTTTTAAAATATATATTTACAATTAGATATTTGTGCATATATTGCAATAAAACAAAATCTGACCGTATACATACCAACATGTTAATAGTGGTGATCTCTGAGTAGTATTGCTTTTATTTTCTTTTAGTTTCTCTGCATATTTCCTCTTGAGTAAAAATGTACTGTGTGTGAAATTGAAAAATGAAAGTGTTTTAAGGAAACACTGGCATTGACATGAGAGGGTAGTAGATTTGGTGGCCATTTAAAGAGTTTTATGTGTGTTTATAGCTCAGAGTTCTGTCCAAAATTATGGGCTTCTCTGCATGAGTATTTTAGTCCTAGACAAGGAGAAAGGTAAAATTTACATTTTTCATGTGTGACTAGAATAAAAAAATACATAAACACAAGTATGAATTTATATGTATTTTTACTCTAAAATTTTTAGATTTTATTTTTATTTTCAACTTCCAACTAACATGCAATAATTACACATATTTATGAGGTACAGTATGATATTTCAAACACCTGTACAATGTATATTGATGAAATCAGGGTAATTAGTATTTTCACCTCATTATTTCTTTATAATTGGAGGCTTTGAGCTCTGATCTAATTTTTCATAAAATATATAATAGGTTACTCTGAAATATAGTCATCCCACTTGGCTATAGAACACTAGAACTTTGGATGGATAGATAGATAGATAATAGATACAGATAAATGGATAGATAGTAGATGATAGATGATGGATGGATGATAGGTAGATGAATATATAGATAATATAGAGATAATAGATGATAACTGGATAGATAAATATAGAGATTTTATATCTGTAGACAGATGAATTATAGGTAATCCATACATACATACATAAATACATAGATAATAGATACATGCATACATGCATAGATTCATATGAGATATGATAAAAACAGATATCTTTGCAACCTCCTCCTTGAAAATGAGGAAGAAATATTCTCTATCTGCCTTTGTTGTCCAGGATAAAGCCTGGAAAAGAGAATAGAAAAAGCTAAGAAAAGCTAAATTCATCTATGCACAAAAGAACATAATGTTACTAAAAGTGGGTAGATATAGAAAATGGGGAAGGAAGTAGAAAGAACTTGACCATGGGAGGGAAAGTCAGGGAGAACCAAGAGAGAAGCAGAGCAGCTGGGCTGGTTTTTTTTAAATTAAATTATTTATTTATTCTGATTTGTTGTACATGATGGCAGAATGCAGTTCATTTCCTATTATACATATAGAGCATAATTTTTCAAGTCACTGATTGTACGGAAAGTATTTTCACACCATTTGTGTCTTCATTACATGTACTTAGGGTAATGATGTCTAACTCATTTCACCATCTTTCCTGCTCCCATGCCCCCACCCTTTCCCTCCCTCCCCTTTGCCCTATATAAAGTTCCTCCCTCCATTCCTTCCATGCTCCCTACCCCCCATCGCCATTATGAGTCAGCATCTTCATATCAAAGAAAATATTTGGCCTTTGGTGTTTGGGCATTGACTTACTTCACTTAGCATGATATTCTCCAACTCCATCCATTTACCTGCAAATGCTAAGATTTCATTCTCTTTTAATGCTGAGTAATGGTCCATTGTGTGTACATACCAAAGTTTCCCTATCCATTCATCTACTCAAGAGCATCTAGGTTGGTTCCACAATTTAGCTATTGTGAAATGTGCTGCTATACACATTGATGTGGCTGTGTCCCTGTAGTATGCTGTTTTTAAGTCCTTTGGGTATAGACTGAGGAGTGGGATAGCTGGGTCAAATGGTGGTTCCATTCCAAGTTTTCCAAGGCTTTTTGATTTCTGTTTTAACAAAAATGGAGAAGATTGAAAGGGGAAACTACTTGAGCAGTTGCTAGGTAGTGAAAGACCTTTGGGCTTGGAGGAAAGGAAAAGTGGAGGAAAAGGCAGTCACATTAAGCAAAAACTGTGCAAGGTCACACAGGCTTTGCTCCCCTCCTTGAGAAAACCTTCAATACAGAGTTATATTCCTCTTCAAGGTTTGGGGCTCACAGTTGTCTCTCTGGGTCACACTGGCTGAGAGATGAGACTTATAGGTAAAGGAAGAAGGCTCAAATTTAGCCAAATCAGGAATCATCTTATTTTGTATGACTAGAAATACAGTCAGCTGCAAGAATAATGTGGCGCCTCTGGGAAGCATCAGGAAGAAGCAGAGCTCCTCTTTGCTGAGCAGTATAGGGCAGATGACATCAGTCCTTGCTCCAAGGGGCTCTACCACTCAAAATGTGAGCTGCAGCACTAGTATTTCCACTTTGCTGGTGCCCAGGTGCAGGCCCAGGGTTTCCCTGTGTATGAGCTCCTTAAGGATGCTGTAACAAAATATCATGAACGCAGGGTATCAAGTGTGCTGTCTCATGGCTCTGAAGCCTTGGGGAAGTCTAAGATGAAGATGTTGGCAGAGTCAATTCTATGTATGGACTGTGAGGGAAGGTTCTGTTCCACAACCCTTTCCTTGGTTTGTAGATGGCTGGCCTAGTGTGCACATTGCAGTCTCCCTGTATGTTTATCTCTGTGTCCAAATGTCCCCTTTTTATGGCATCAGTCATATTGTATTAGGATCCATACTAATGACTACTCTTGAATTTGATTATCTCTGTAAATATCTGCAAATAAGGTCACATTCTGAGGTACGAGGAGTTAAGGCTTCAACATAGGAATTTGGGGAATGAGGGGAACACAGCCTGTTATGGGTTGGATATGTGGTGTCCCCAAAAAACTCATGTGTGAGACAATGCAAGAAGGTTCAGAAGTGAAATGATTAGATTATGAGAGTTGTGGCCTAATCAAGGGATTAATCCTCTGAGATGGGTGGTAACTGTAGGCACATTGAGTGTGGCTAGAGAGATTAGGTCACTGGGGCTGTGTTTGGGGTTTACATTTTATCCCTGTGACCAGAAATCTATCTCTGCTTCCTGCTGCCAAGTCTGAACTGCTCTCCTCCACCACACCCTTCTGCCTCACCTCAGGCACAGAGGTATGGAGTTGGCCATCTATGGAAGAATGCCTCCGAAACTGTGAGCACCAAATAAACTTTTCTTTCTCCAAAATTGTTCTTGTTAGATCTTTTGGTAGCAGCAATGAAAAAGCTGACTAAAACACAGCCCCATGGCCCAAGCTCACCATGGTTCCTACAGCACCCACCTTGGAGACCTGTCCTAGAGAATCCTTACCCTTCACACATGCCCAGTCCAGAGCTGCCCAGTCCCTCTTGTCCTCCTAGAAATTCTTCAAAACTCAGGCTCAGTGCCATTATCTTTCCATTTTTTCCCACTGTAGAGTTGTCCCCGAGGCCTCTGTTTCTCTGACATTGTGTGGGGATCAGAGAGGGAGCAGAGTCTCACCGGTGGGCTCAAAGCCCCTCCTTGTGACTGAAGCTTCTCCTGCAAATGGATCCCCCTCCATTGAAGGTACTTACCCAAAGAGCCAGAGGGCAGCTTCCTGCTCCTGACTTAACTGCCTTTGGACAGATATGTGCTGCAGCCTCATGTCTTAGTGAACTGATGGGGGATCTCTCAGTTCCTCAAAGCTAGTGCCCTCTGATGTTTGTCTCAGGATGAAGGAGCTTCCACCTCTGGTCCTACATGCTGCAAAAAAGATTTTCATTAAAACCCAAATGATAATGAGGTATGGGGGTGCACATGCAGATATCTTGAGGAATGGGTTCAAGAGAATAGCAACCTGCATTTGATAAACATGTTAAACCATGTCTTTAAAGATTCACATTTTTAGGGCTTCTTAACACTAGTGGTTTGCATACCAAGGTTCCAGGTATGCTCAGGTTTCATGCACAGACCCTTGTGCCCCTCCACACACACAGAAAGGAGAAATATGAAACAGAGGCTACAACCCCTTTTGCACACACGCACCACCCCCAAGCCTCTCTTCTACTCAATACTTCCAATTCCAACAGAGCTGCCTGTCTTTGATCTGTAGTAGTAGCTACAGTAGTCTCCCACATTTGATTCCATGTGGAAAAAAAAAACTCCATGATTATAAAAAGCAAATACATACACACATGACACTGGCTTAGCTAGTGAGCTCTCTGTGCATATAAAACCTTTTAATACACAGTATACCATTGGAGATTTACTTTAGGACCTCCCAAGGATATTAAAATTTGTAAATGCTCAAGTTCTTTATATAAGATGGAATGGTATTTGTGTACAACCTACACACATCTTGCTGTGTACTTTACATCATGTGTAGATTTCTCATAATAACAGTATAATATAAATAGTATGTAAATAATCGTCATCCTGTACTGTTTAGGAAATAATGACAAGAGAAAAGTCTGTGTAGTACAGAAGCAATCTTTAAAATATTTTCCATCTGTTGTTGATTGAATCACAGATGCAGAACCCACATATGCGGAGGGATGACTGTATGGTGTGACTTCTTTTCAGGATCATACCTGCTGCATGACATCGCACATGTCCATCTACAATACATTCCTAATGAGAAAGAGTATCTTCAATGTGTCTTCAAATGTCACTTTAACCTTGAGCATCTCCAAAGAAGATGCTCCAGGCATCAAAATTAAGAAATAATCTGAGGCAGATCAGTCTATACCAAATTAGCATTTCACAGTGAAGCCAACTAAGAGAAATGGCTTTTCTTTCCCCAAAGAGGCAACAAGGACAGAAATGTTCCATAGATCTGCCCGTCCCTGAGAGAAGCCACCTTCTGGGGAAGGAAGATTCAAGCCATTGCTAATACCTGCTAGGAAGGTATATTCAAAGTGCCATAGAGGTTGATAAAAGAAAGGATCAGTAGGGAGGAGAGGAGTTTGAAAGACACAGTCAGGGCCACAAGGAGAAGCTCAGTACAGACAAGATGCCTATGTTGTGTGAACTATAACTTTGGACCCAAAGTGAAAGGAGACCCCTGGTCATGAGTGAAATTAGAATTCTCCAAGGGGAGTAGCACATCTAATAAGAGCACCATGCACCTCCAAGCTAAGTGGAGCTGATAGAGGAGGCAGCCTGGAGCCCCAGTCTAAGCTTAGGTAATGGTGCATCCAATTTGCAGACCTGCCTCTCCTCGGGGACTTTAAATTCTTGCAGTTAATCATAAGGAGTAGAAAGCAGAGTGGCTGAAAGGAAATACAGCCAGTGGCTACCTACTCTATGGCTTGGTTTGATTCTTTTCCCTAAATGTTAGTGGAGTAACTTCAAAGCACTGTGCAAAGAGCTGGGGGTACAAAGATGAGAAAGACATGGTCCTTGTCCTTGCAGGGCTTCAAGTGCACTTGAGGGAAGGGAGACCTGTGATCAGATGATGACAGAATGTCTTGTGGAAAGTGCTCTCCTAAAGCTGTACTGCTCTAGTGCCAAGGAGGGAGATTTCAGAGGGAAATTCACAACCACTTCATTACATGAGTCTATATGGATCCTTGGTCCATAAACACCTCTAACCATACCAGTGCACTCTTGCAGGAGGATGGGATTCCAGCATTAAAGTCAACTGTTCTAGCCATGAACCGATATGGTTCATCCCCTGTAGGACACACTAACAGAATACTCACTACTGGGTGGGGAGGTGTTTGGACTACTGGATGCCCATTGAGAGGTGTCTGGTTTTCAGAGCCTGCTGCCAGATCTGTGGAGTGTGAAGGCGGAGGAATGATGTTCTGTGTGTCTGGCTTGTTCAGCATAGTCAGGGCCCTGAGCCTGGGATTTCAGGGCCTCAGGCTGCATTTCAAGTGGGGCAGCCAAACAACCAACTGTCAGCAGTTTTCTCTGATTGCATGCAGTAGCCCAGGGCACAACATACACCTCCCAAGGCAGCCAGCCCATTCTAAAGAGTTAGGGTACACCTGCCCTCGATAGTCTTCCCTCCTCTTCTGCCAAGGAGCCTGAAATAACCTAAACCTAGACAGGGGCTCCAGGCTGCCTCCACTATCAGCTCAGCCCATCCTGGTGGTGCATGGTACCACTCCCCTTGGAGAATTCAAATCTCACTCATGGCCCAGGGGTCTCCAAAGTTACAGTTCACACAACATAGGCATTGTGTCTATTAAGCTTCTCCTTATAAAGCTACTGCCACCTTAAGCCCCAGCTATATCTTTCAACCCCCCTTCTGGTCCTTTTTTCAACTTCTACAGCACTTTAGTCTATACCTTACTAGACAGGAGTAGCAAGCACTCCACCCTATCTTTCCTTGCCCACTGGATTCCTCCCTACACTCTTTCTCCCAGGAAGCCCCTACCAGAAAAAAAAAAAAAAGTTTTGTTTCATCCTTCTTTGATCTCCTTTGAAGCACATAGTAGGTTTTAATGACGGTTTGTTGAATGAATAAATGAATATAATTTGAGCCCTGCCCTCAAAAATCCCATCATCTACACAGGACTGGGAAATGATAACCAATACAGGTTGAATCTCCCTTATCTGAAATGCTGGGGACCAGAAATGTTTTGGTTTGGGGAATTTTTTATTTCAGATTTTAGAATATTTGCATATATATAATGAAATATCTTGGGGGATAAGAAACAAAGTTATACACAGTATTCATGTAGGTTTATATACACCTTATACACATAGCCTGAAGGTAATTTTAGACAATATTTTTAAGTGCACTAGCATTTTGACTCTGACCCATCCCATGAGGTCAGGTGTGGAATTTTCCATTTGTGGAACAACGTTTTCACTCAAAAAGTTTCCACTTCTGGAGTGTTTTGGATTTGGGGTTTCCAGATTAAGGATGTCAATTTATGATTGTAAATAACCATGAGATGTTCAAGATATAGAGGTGGCACAGAAGTCAGCATCAATAAATTCAGTTCCAGGCTAAGGGGGTATCTCGGTGGTAGAACACTTGTTTAGCATGCATGCGGCCCTGGGTTCAATTCCCAGCATTTGAATAAATAAATACAGGTTTTCCATTAAACATTTGATTGTTTGATAAACAACACACACACAAGATCCATTTCTTCTTTCTCTACTTGTTATCCATTCCACGTAAACACCAAGTCAGCTTTCTTTCCTTAGAACACAGAGCTTGGTTTTATGCTAAAATAAGGGGAAATGTTATCATGAAAATCATAGTACTTGTATTTGTGCAATGCAGTATAGTCTTTGGAGCATTCTATGAACAAAGCACTTGTGTTTGCCGGTGATGGGCTAGATGGAGTTCTTTGTAGATCAAATCACCTTGATTTATGGAGGGAAAAAAGAGGGTCCAAGTGACTTTTCTTCTTTCCTGCAGAAAGATCAACAGGGAACTGGAACCAGGATTCATGAAGTTACATGGTATCCTGTGCTGGATCCACTCTTCCCAGCAGATTGTCCTTCCCCAGCCTCTCCTGGAAATGGAATGAACTTCTCATAGTTCCCCTCAAATGGTCTGATTATTGGGCAGCATCTTTGCATTCAAAGACCTACTCAGAAAAGTAGCATATGATAGCACAATGAGACCCTGCTTACCTAGAGATGACAAATGGCTTTCCAAGTTGGATGTTGGGGTCCTACTGGCCATTTGCCCCTGATCGTAGTCTCCCTCTAAGGTTCTGGCTACAGGTGAAGTCCACTGCAGTAAAACTCTGACTGATTGGATTTTGTTATCAGTATGATGACATCAAGGTACAAAGAAAGGTATTTCTTCCATTTAGTGAATTTCAGTACATTGATTTTAGTAGGGGCCAATTCTAATATTATTTCCATGCCAGTGGAAGTATATATTAATAGTCATGATGGAAAAGTGCACCTTTCAGGAAAAAAAAGAGAGAGAGAGAGAGAGAGAGAAGCCTGATTTGCCATTGTGGCCAATTTTAAGCTTCCCATGTGATGTCCCTGTGCACAGAGGTGGGAACAGATGTGCATAATTGGCTCTTAGGGGACAGGACAAGTGGCCACCACCACCATAATAACATTTACTGAGATTGCACTATGAAGAAAGCACCGAATCTGATCATTTCACTGTGATTTATCTACAAAAATGGCGACAATAAAAGCAGGATGCCTCACAGGTTTGTGGAGGAGATAATACATGCGCTAGATCAGTGTCTGGCACATAGTAAGCACTCGACAAACCAACACAGCCATAACTGTTGTCATTGTGTCTTCTCATCCCTGTAAAGCCAATGTCCACCTCACACTGACGGGGTCCTGCCATGGTATACTTGCTTGTGACTGGAGCTAAGAGCCTTGAACTGTCTTTTGACATGTTCATCTTTTGACCCTAAATCCCCAATTTACCAGACCTCCCTGAGCATGACAGAGTGGACAATCTTGGGAAGATAGAAGCATTACATGCATGAAGGGAATATTTTGCAACAGCAAGATTTAACTAAAAAGAGGGAAACTGAGTGAGGGGCTAAGGCAAGGGTTACTTTAGATGGCACTGGGGGGGCTCAGGCTTGGGAGCAGGTGTGGGTTCAACACCAGTGCCCATGAAGACACCCCAGTTACAGGGCTACTTGCCTCTTCATTGGCAGGGCAGGTCCTACAAAATACCTGTGAGCACCGTTGTCACTGTACAGGACACTGAGGTGGTGCTGGGCTGAAGGCAAGTGATTTCCTTCTCATCTGAACAGAACTCACTCACTCACTCAAACCAGGGTGTTCCCAGGGTCCTGGTCTGCCCTTCTCCATCTCAGTATGTTTTCTGAGAAAAAGAAGAGAGGGCACCCAGCTCTGAAGTCTGAACACTGTTTTGAGTGCAAGGCTGAGGTACTTTCATCCTGGCTGATAAGCCCCAAGATCTGAGCACCTCTATTTCCTGAGGCGTGAGGAATTCTGTGACAACAGACACTCAGAGAAGGGGAACAGGGGCATCCAACAGAGGACTCAGGCTGGCTCACAGGTCAGAGTCAGGGTGAGTCTGGGGCTTCTCTGAGAAACCGAACTCTACTCCTCAAAGATGGTCTCTCATGAGGATGCAGACAGCACCCTTGCCAAGCTGCCCGGGGCTGGGGTACACAATGGGGGCCTGTTCTGTGCAAGCCAGGAATATTCTATGAGAAAGAAGCAGAGAAGAAAAAAATGTCTAAATATCTGTTTTCGCTTCCTACACTTCACCCACTCAAAACATTAACTTCATACCAATCTCCCACTGAATCTGTGTCTGGGGACTCTAGGAGGCCCCAGGGCAAAACAGAAGGGAGCAAAGGAAAGCCGTGTCTACACTGTGTACACCAGCTCAAGATGCGGGTCAGACCCAAACTTACCCCATGCTTCCTGTGCTTTGGTTTTCCTTAAATAGTTTATGGAATTTTGGAGAGCAGTCATATGCCAAGGGTGGGATTTTATTTTCTGATTTGCATTTCCTTTTTATTTTGCCATATTTTTTTTAAGTGAAGGTCTATATTCAGACTGCTACATGAATTGGTAAATTCAAGTTCTGACCCTTCTTATCACACCTGCTACAGGTAACCCAAGCCCAGCACCACATCAGCCTGTTCAGTGGAAGGCAGAGGAGTAACTTCAGGGGAATTGAAGAAATACAGACAGCTCCTGATTTACTCTCCTTTGCTTGGAAAGTTTGACTTTTCAGCAGAAGCAGGGCTTGCCAATTAACGGGACCCAGGGGCCCATGTTCCACTCCCCATTTCTGTCACATAAAGAGAAAAGACCATTTTACCTAAAACCTGATTTCATTTTTGCCAAAAAGCTCTGGGGCTACCAGAAAAAATAAAAAAAATTTTAAGAACTTCTGGACTTAACTTTTATTAGACATGAAAAGAGAGTTTAAAGAGAGGTAAATGAAAACAAATTGAGTCTGGTACATGAATAGATCAATGAGCCAAAAAGAGAGTCCAAAAAGACACCAGAAAATATAGAATAATTTAATGCATAAAACAAATGTGAAATAGTTGCAAGAAAGATGGATGAATCAATAAATATTGTTGGGAAAACTGGCTTAAGGGAAAAAACTCTTCATGCCTTTATACTAAAGTAAATTATAGGTTAAAAACCATATATTATTTTAAAGGTAAACTACAAAGAAACATGATGACTTTCATATCATCTTGAGAGAGGAGAAAGTTTTTTAATCAAGAAACAAAATTCAAAAGTTATAAATAAAAATATTGAGTAGGTTGACAATACAAACATTTAAAAATTTATCAATACCAACAATACCAAATGATGTCAAAATATAAATGAATGGAGGAAATACGAAAGACAGGCAATGAACAAAGACATATATATAAGGGCTAAATATAAAAATAGGACTTGTGAACCACAAGGCAAAGGTCAACAGTCCATTTTTGTTTTAATGAGCAAAACACATAAACAAGTAATTCAGAGAGAGAGAGAGAGAGAGAGAGAGAGAGAGAGAGAGAGAAATGGCATATTTTTAAAAAGAAGAAAGAAAGGGGTTATAGCTCAGGGGTAGAGCATGTGGGTTCTTCCTCAGCATCAAAAAAATAAAAATAAAATGTAGAGAGAGAAGAAAAAAGCAAGTTACTACTTGTAAAAATTTTTACCAAGTAAGTTAACAAAGATCAAAGTTTGAAAATGCATGGTATTAATTTAGATGCAGTCTCGTAAATTCTTGGGGACAGTGTAAATAGGCATGGCATTTTCAAGAAAGCAGCTTGGTAATATTTGTCCCAATGAGAATGCACATATCCACTGAAGGGACTCATCCTGCTAATATATTCATTCATATGAGCAAAAATATAGGATGCCCTGCAACACTGTTTGCCATGGCTAATGACTAAAAATAATCTAATTGTTCATCAGGAAGAGATGGGTTAAATACATTCACACCATTGTATATTCTGCAGGCATTTAGAAGAATGAAATGATTCTCTGTGTTTGAAGAAAAATTATCTCCAAGACTGCTAAGGAAGAAAGCAAGGGGCAGAACAATACGTGCATTACATAGCTTGTGTGTGTGCATGTGTGCTGAGATGTAGAGGGGATCACACTGTGCATTTGTTCAACTAAGTCTGAGTGACTACAGCATGTCAGGCATGGTTCTAAGCATCAAAGACACAGCAATGAACAAAGAAGAAAAACCCTCTTCTCTCATGGAGCTTTTACTCTAACGGAATCAAGCAACAGCAAGCAGTAAGCAGAAGCTGTGATGTGTCGCATGGTGCAGAATGACATGAAGAAAAATAAACAAGATCTGGGTGTTATGGTGCACACCTGAAATCCCAGTGGCTTGGGAGGCTGGGAGGCTGAGGCAGGAGGATTGCAAGTTCAAAGCCAGGCCCTTAAGCAACTTAGCAAGAACCCGTCTCTCAATAAAATATAAAAAAGAGCTGAACATATGGTTCAATGGTTCCTGGGTTCAATCCCTGGTACCAGAGAAATGAATAAATAGACAAACAAATGAGAGGAGTATGAGAAGGGGCATAATTTTAAGTGAAGTGCTCAGATAAAAGCTTCCACAAGAAGTGGGGATCTGAACTGATACTTGTAGAAAGTAGAAAAAAACGTGGGATAGATGAGCAAGAGAGATCCAAGCCAGAAGGTAGGTCATGTGCAAAAGCCCTGAGACAAGAACTTGATGGTGTGATTGATGAGTGGCCAGGAGCTCAGAGAGGCTATAGCAGAGGGAGTGAGCAGCAGAGTAGGGATAAGAGACCCAGAAAGAAAGGAGCATAGAGGACCCACAATCTGTTTAACAGCCTTTAACCTTGGCCTTGGATAGCATAGAATATGATCTGACTTAAATTCTAAAAACTTCCAAAAAAAGATGCCCAGCAATCCATTCATGATGGTTGCCTTCAGGAAGATAAATGGGTGGGGGGAGGCAAGCAGGAGATGTGGGGAAGAAATTACTTTGTATTATATTGATTGGACTGTCTTGTTTGTTTCTTTGTTTTACTATACCTAGGCTTTCATCCTTCAGTATCTATGGGACATTGGTCCCAGGATCCCCAAAGATGACAAAGTCCATAGACGTTCAAGTCCCTTATAAAAAGTAAATGGTCTTTGCATATAACCCAGGCACATCCTCCTGTAAACGTTAAATCATCTCAAGATTATTTGTAATAATACAATGTAAATGCTACATAAATAGTTGTTATACTGTAATGTTGGGGAAATAATGACAAGAAAAAAAGTCTGTACATGCTCAGTACTAACAAAATGTCTATTCAAATATTTTCTATCTATAGTTGGTTGACTCTACAGACGCAAAAACCCAGATACAAAGGAACCGATGGTATTTGCCTCTTCAATATTCAAAAGCACATCTGTGTGAAATGCAAAATAACTTCCCACCTGAAAGGGATCACTTTATTCGCAGATCCCTTGATAATTGGAATGATGTCTTAGGTGGAATTCCCCAAAAGCAAAGATGTGTTCTGGAGAATAAGGAGTCTGTTAGGAGATGAACCCTGAAAATCTGGTAGAATGGAGAAGTGACCGAGAGAAAGAAAGAAGGATAACACCAAGTGCATTCCTGAGCAGATCTCTATTTGGGTAACTGAGGCTAGGTCCTGTTGGGAACTCAGGAAAACAGTGTGGAACTTGAGTTATCCCCCAATTAAGGAGCAAGGAAGGCAGGCTATTTATTTACCCACCATCTCCTATTTGCCCCTACTGTGGGAACTTAACTCCCTGTTCCATCCAGAGGATCAAGGCAAAGCTCCCAGGTGAAAAGTCAGCCTGGAGCAGAATGTCATCAGCACGTTTTGAAACCAGAAGACACACACAAGTGATCTCCTCCCAAGCACACTTTACATTCTTTTTTTTGGTACCGGGCATTGAACTCAGGGGCCCTCGACCACTGAGCCACATCCTCAGCCCTATTTTGAGTTTATTTAGAGACAGGGTCTCACTGAGTTGCTTAGCCCCTCACTAAATTGCTGAGGCTGGTTTTGAACTCTTGGTCCTCCTGCCTCAGCCACCCAAGTGGCTAAGATTACAAGTGTGCGCCATTGCGCCTGGCTATGCTTCACCTTTTTATATCACTGAACCTTGTTAATATGCACACTTAATAGATGTTAATCAAAAATATAAAATATTAAGAAAAAATTCACAATGTTTCCCAAGTTATATTTATCTTCCTGTTTAAAATACAACCTACTCTTTACTTCATTTCACAAAAAAGATGGGGTAAATGGAGGAAAATGAGGTGCACTCAGAGCTGAGCTCAGGAAGTTGTACAAAGCCTGCAGTCTCTTCTACCTCTCTGTAGCAGGAGAAAACAAGAATATTTTTAGAACAAGCGTTGGGTGCAAACACTGTCTGGTGTGCTTTGGTGGAGGAAAAAGTGTAAAAACATCCTTTGGGGAAAATCCATAGTTCAATATTTTGTTTTTTAAGAAAAAATTTATAGATAGCAGCGCAATTATAGCTATGCCTCAGATACCCTACCCTTTCCTCTGCACCCATTTATGCCACTCTGTTTTTTTAAGCCCAGCTCTAAAACGTTTGTCCCTTTAAGGAAGCTATTCCAAATAAATTCAACCTGTCCTCATCCAGTCTATCAGGAGATGCCTGGCAGATGGGCCATCAGCCCCTTTTACTGGTCTATATCATATCTCTGCAGTGGACCTGAACAATTTGGATATAATAAATTTCAAACATTCAATCAAATCATTGGGTCTCTCTCTCTGACCCTCTGTCTCTTCCTCTTCAAAATGGATGAGATTAAAGGATCTCTGCAAAATGATCTCAAACAATTTCCATCCTCACTTGATCATTCTATAGCTTCAAAGCAACTGGTTTTTGGCATAGACCATGAATTGACTCAGAAAATGATTATCCAAATCAATGCTCAAAAAGGTTCTGAGCAGCCCCAGCACTGTTAAAACAAGAGAACAATCTTTCACACTAACTTTGAAAGAGACAGCTCTCACGTGAATATGTGAATTCCTGTATATGTTTTTTTAAATAACTTGTACCATTCATGGTGGTACACACCTGTAATCCCAGCAGCTCAGGAGGCTTAGTTAGGAGGATTGTAGGTTCAAGGTCAGCCTCAGCAACTTAGTAAGTCCCTAGCAACTTAGTGAGACCCTATCTCAAAATAAAAAGTAAAAAGGGCCTGGAATGTGGCTCGACTGTAAAGCACCCCTTAGTTCAATCCCCAGTATCAAAAGAAAATTTAGTTTCCCTAATTAAGGCCTAAAATCTTTTTCTTCATCTCCCACATATAAGTTTCTGCAGTGGTTTTTGACAAGCCAGTGTCCACCTTATTGGGTCAGTGAGAGAAGAAAACTAAAAAAAGATTTAAGATTCTGCTTATTGATTTAGTTATGGTCCTGCTTAAAGCACCCCAGTGGTTGTTCGCTGTTCTTAGAAAAAGATTTGTCTTTTGGTTTTAATTTTCCGGACCTCTGTTTACCTCCCAGCTTCATCTTGGATTACCCAGCTCACCAACCCTCTGGTATTTGCTTCCCTTCAGAGATATGCTTTCTATATCAGCTACATCAAAACCATCTGAAATGCTTATTTAAATGCAAATCAACTCTCAGAGAATGGGTCCCGGGAATCTGCATTTTTAGCATATGCATAAGGCAGTTCTTCTGAACTCTGAAGTTTGAAAATCTCTGCTTCTGCTAAACCACCCTAATCTCATTTTAATTCAAGAATGAACTGAGCTCCACTCTCAGCCTAAATTTGTTATCTATTGCTACCTAACAAATTACACAAAAAACTAGCAGGTTAAACAACAAACAATTATTATCTCAGAGTTTCTAGTAGTAAGGGACTTGGAAGCTGCTTAATTGTGTTGTTCTGGCTCAGGGTTGCATTGGGTTGCAGAATCATCAGGCAAAACTGCCATCATCATCTGAAGGGGCTGAGAATCTGCTTTCAAGCTTGCTCACATGGATATTAGTAGAACGTTTCTGAAGCCCCTCCCACAGGAGCCTTTTCCCAAGGTTGCCCATGTGATACATCTGTTTCCCCCAGAGCAAGTGATCCAAGGCTGACAGTGGTCACCCATGTTTAAGGCCGCTGGCTTTTTATAACCTAATCTTGGAAGTCCTCTTCATCGGCCACACAATCAAGGGAATGGAAATTAATCCTTACCTCTTGGAGGGAGGAATATCAAAGAATTCATAGACATATTTTTTTAAAACAACACCATGCCACCTCCATGTCTTCATCAATGCTGTTTTTTTTTTAAGTGCCATGCCCTGCTACCTCCAAAGCACATGTGTACACATACACACACACACACACACACACAGACACAGACACACACACACACGCCAGCTTCAGGTATAGGAAGAAACGAGCACTTACTTCCAGAAAAGCCCTGCAAGGTTGCAGACGCAGTATGATTGTAAATGTAGCAATCGATAACAAATTTAGGTGGAAAGTGGAGGTCAGTTCATTCTTGGATTAAAATGAAGTTAGGTTGGCTCAGCAGAAGCAGTGATTTTCAAACTTCAGAGTTCTTAAGAACCGCCTTATGCATGTGCCAAAAGTGCAGATTCCTGGGACACTTGGGCATCCTTGGATTTTGATGTTGTGGCAAGAGGTGTGCCCCAGAAGCAATCCTCCCCATATGATTGTACAACTCCAGGGGGTGCCATTTGCTACTGGTCACTGTTTATGGAGGCAATTTTCAGCAGGTAAACAAAAATCTAAGAGGCCTTAACCAAGTATACAAATTCAGAGCTATAATAACTGTAATGCTGGTAAGATCAGATCTGTCCCAACTGGCCAGGAAGTCATCACCTGATTGCAGACAGGAGAAGCACTGTCACAGAAACCCCACAACCCTAACTACTGCCAATCCTGAGACCCACACCAGAGTTCCTTGCACATTCATCCCAATATGGGGAACCCCAGCCCAAACCCAGCATGCTGGCTAGTCTCAAGCTGTACAGTTCTTTCCAGGGAGCAGGGAGCACTGGCAAAGGCAAGTTCTGGTTCTAATTGGAGCAGAATGTCATGCTATTTGCTGGGTATATTTGTTCTGGAGTAGGTGGCTGCACCATGCCCTTGTTGGAAGAGCTGTGAGCTGCCAATGTGAGAATGATTCAGATCTAATATGGAACAGGCAGGGGAAACAAGTCCTGCACAAAAAGGCCACAGTCTGGTGAGCAAGGCTGAAAGATGCAGCTTCTCTACTTATGTGAGTTCAGGACAGTCTCTTAACCTAGTTCTTCCTCATATGGGAGTGGTTGAGACATCAAGTGAGGTAAATGTATATGTTCCATATAAACACAGCCAGCCCTCCATATCTAGGGATTCTGTATTCCCAGATTCAATGACCCATAGATAGGAAACATTTGGGGAGGAAAAAAGAATTGTATTTGTACTGAACATGGACAGACTCTTTTCTTGTCGTCATTCCCTGAACAGTACAGAATAACAACTATATACACAGCATTTAAGGTATAAGGTGCTATAAGTAATCTAGAGACGGTTTGAAGTATATGGAAAGATTGTGTGGGTAGTTTACATGCAAATACTATATCATTTTATATAAGACACTTGAGCATCCTTGGATTTTGGTGTGTGTGGCAGGAGGTGCACCCCGGAACCAATTCTCCACACATACTGAAGGACAACTGTGTAAGGCATTGCTATGGTCTGCATGTTTGAGACCCCCTAAATCCATGCGATAAAATGCTCACCCCAAAAACGGTGCTATTGGAAGGTGGGGCTTTTAGAAGGTGATTAAGTTGTAGGGCAGAGCTCTTATAAAAGAGATCGATGGCCGGAAGGTACCATGTATGCAACCAGAAATGGCCTTCACAAGATACCAAGTCTACTGGTACCTTGATCTTGGACTTCCTAGTCTCTAGCACTGTGAGAAATAAATGTCTGTTGTTTATAAGCCACACAGTCTATGGTATTATAGCAGTCAGACAGGACTAAGACAGGCATTGTCAAGCCAAGTGTAAGAGCAGATGAGGCAAAGAGTAACTGGTGTTCTGAAACTCGAACTGTGCCAAAATCAAATCATCAAACCCAATGAGGAAGCACTGATTAATGTGGGACATGACCCGGCTATTTAAACGAGTTGGTTAGATCTCTATCTGTTGACTTCGAGGATATTTCTTGATGGATTATTAGGTGAGAGAAGCAAATGAAATATTCTGTAAGATCCTGTCTCTGTAAAAACAATGATTCTTTATTAAAGGAAACATTTATTTAGCCACTTCTACCTACAAGGCCCAAGTTGTCATGTTGCATTCTTCCAAGGAACTTCATTCTTGTTATAGTCTGTGTGAAATTGTGTCTCCCCCATTGCTGTAATTCTGAAATTGTATAGTCATCAGCATGTAAGACTGTATAAGGTTTAAAATGTGATTCATGTTTTGAACTCTGGAGAACAACCTGTGTGGGCTTCTAGCAGCCAGAACTTGCCCATCACCATCCTCATAGATGTCACAAGAGCCAAGGGATAGAAGCTCAAATGTGGGATGCCTATACATCATACCTACTCACCTCAATTTCCTCGGGAATGGACCTTACAAAGCTGCTTAGATTCTCAAGGCATGGCACGAGAAGAGAAGAAGGTTAGCAAGATCCACTGCACCAATTATATCAGGGAAAAATTGGGAATCACCTGAGTATCCCTCAAGGGGAGGAATGGATAAATGAATGCTGGCATCTCACAGCAATCCAAAAGAATGTAGGCAACTTTTCCTTAACAGGGAAGAGAGTTAAACACAAAAGAGCAAGGTACAGTGTAAGTAGAGCGATTCCATTAAAACAACTGTGTGTTATTGTGTGTTATGTATATATAAGCATTAAATGAATATGTATTCACATCAAATGGTGAAGAATCTGAGAGGATGTAGACCAATCTGCCAATGATGGTTATTTCTTGGAGTAGACGTGACTTTAAATGTTGACTTTCAATGCTTGAAAGAATCAAGATCTGAAAGGTATTGAAGCCAGGGAAACTGAGCCTTTGCCAGTATTTCTTAACATTTTACAAAATAAAATATGTAAGACTAAAAATTATACTGAAACTAAATAAGATTTTTAAAACAGATGATTATTAGGTGTACTATGGGTTTCTTTATTAATGCATGAAATAAAAAGATATCACAGCAATTCTAATAATTACCATAATTTCAAAGAAGCAATAAACAAATATTTCAAGAAACCCCCAACTATACTCTGATACAAAAATATTTCTAATTTTTACTGAGGATGAAGTCAAGGTATGTGACACATTCCATTGAAGGAAATGCAAAAATTCAACGAGAGGTTAGTGAAAAATTGTAGTTTTTTTCCCCTTTCCAAGTTTGTGGACTCTTGATTTTTATTTGTGGGTCTTTTGAGGAATCCACAAATAGCACCTTGGTTTAAGAACCCAGATGATTTCCACACTCTAGCAATTCCATACTAGTCTCTTAATCAAATCTTCCTTTTCTTCCAAGAAGGACTACTTTGGAGAATTTATTTGTGCAGATAAAAGGAATTGTCTTAAGGCTTGCAGAGTCAATGAAGTAACCTAAATATAGATGTCTCCAATGGAGACGTGTAATATTCTGTTAGGCGATATAGGTCTTCATTGAGATTGTGCATTTACTTGCTTAGGAAATACATTTTCAATAAGTAAATCATTGTAATTTTGGTTGGTTTTCTCTGGAGCACCTTATCTGAAAAGAAGGAAGGAGGAAAAAAAGAGACAACTTTTCAAGAGCTTTGTCATTAAGGATCAGCAGATTTCCCCCCACAAACATAGATGGTTGCCCCTAAAACTACCTGCCTAGCAGCTAACAGTAGTAGTAGTAGTCGAGGTGATGATGGAGGAGTGATAGAGGAGATGGTAGTGGTGACGGAGGAGGTACAGTGGGTGATAGAGGAGATAGAGGTGGTGATAGAGGTGGTGGAGGTGGTGATGAAGGAGGGGAAGTGGTGGAAGGGGTGATGGAGGAAGTGGAGGTGATGATGAGGAAGGGGGAGTGATGAAGGAAGTAGTCAAGGGGGTGATGGAGGAAGTAGTGATGGAGAAGATAGTTAGTGATGGAGGAGGTGATGGTGGTGATGGAGGAAGTGATGATGGAGGTGGTGGAGGTAGAGATGGTGATGGAGGTGGTAGAAGTGGTGAGGAGGAAAGAGGAGGTGGTAATAGAGGAAGTGATGGTGGTGATGGTGAAAGTGGAGCTAGTGATCGGGTGGTTAGGGTGATGGAGGTAGAGGCCATGATAGTACTAGTGATAGCAGTTGTGGTGACAGTCATACAAAATGGTGATTTCTACTATGGTAGCAGTGGAGTTGCAGATGGAGGTGGTGGTGGTAATGGTGGTGGCAGAGGTGCTGTTCTGTGTCTGAGAGCCCACAGATCAGAAGGTGCAACTTCCACACATTGTGGCAAAATGTGGGGAAACGGACCAGACAAAACTTCTCCACTCTGCTAAATCATTCTGAGTCTCCAAATGTGGTTATTGCAGTCTGAACAAGGCAGGCTGCAGCAAGTGTCCTATTGAATATTGTTATTGCCTTTTTGAGACCAAGAAAGCCAAACACATCCCACGGAATGTTGGTTTCCCCAGTGGTATTTAGTATGTGATCAGGAAAATAAGGAACTCTATCAGCAGGGGGCAGGGAGTAAGGTGGAGGTGGCCCCAATATCTTCAGGATTAAAGGAGAACTGTGTGGCTTCTGATGCATTGAGATTCTTGTTGAAGGTGGTGCTGCCCCTTATCAGGGAACAGAAATCAAATTCAGGCTGTGGTCCCCCAAAGGCAGCATTTCTAGTAGCAATTATATACACTGTGTTTCTCTTCAAGTCCTTAAGGCAGACTTGTTGGGCATAACAGAGGCAGAACTGTGCCTTAGAATGCCATATGGGACCCAATGACTATGTTGAGGTGAAGCAGGACAGTAGTGATGTGGGACCCTGAAGCAAATGCTTCTGGGGTGATCATAGTGGCCAAGGTGACAGGCAGCCACTAGGATGGTTTGTGGAATATGCACGCAGTCCTCAGAGCTTCCCAGGAAATACTTGAAGTTCCCATTGTCCTCAGGCTGGAAACTCCAGCTCTTGGTACCTACATATCTTTTTTTAAAAAAATATTATTTCTGGTGTCTACATATCTTTTTTTAATTATTATTTCTTTTCAGTTATACATGACAGTAGAATCCATTTTGACATACAAGCATGGAATATATCTTATTTTAATTAGAACCCCATTCTTGTGGATGTACACATTGGTGGGACTCACTGTGGTGTATTTATATATATATATATATATATATATATATATANTATATAAACTACGTCAGATTCATTCCACTGTCTTTCCTTTTCCTATTCCTACTCCTTTCTTCCCTGCATTTCAAAGAAGCACAGTCCGCCTGAAGTTTGCAAAGTCAGAGTCATCTCGGTCGTTTACAATTTAAGAGAACTTGAGTTAACTGCAACCAGCATCACTCAATTTTGTAATTATTTTTAAAAATCGACAATGGAGATTAAATGGTAGGGGAGGAGGGAGGGAATCCGAGAAGGAAGGGTGGAAGGAAGAAGGAGATGAGGAAAGGGAAGGAAGAAAAAGAGAGATAATTATTTGAATGTAACCAAAGAGGGAGGAAGGAGATAGAGAAAAGGCAATGTCCAGGTTGAAACAGGCTCTATAGCCCAGCATACAGAGAGTCTTGAAATAGTTGGAAAAGCAAGTAGAAAAACAGAGCTATCTGGAGTAGAGAAGAAATGAAAGACAGACTGGTTCATTTGCTCTGGAAAACTAGGGAATTTGAAGTGGGGCTCACTGGATGCTGAAGGCTTGGGTGTGGCATCTGCCCCAGGTCTGGAGAGGACACTCAAGGACCTCAAGGTCTCCTCTGTAGTGTTCCAGCCCAGTCCTCCAGGACAGAGAGGCCGAAATAAGAGCCCTGGAACAAACCAAGTGTAAACATTTAGGACTTCCTCTGTGTTGTTGCTTAGGTATAGAGCAAGATGCCCTCAACTAAAGCCAGCCTGAACTAGGGATCAGCTCCATGGTGCTACAGAAACAAACAATTAACTTGGGCCTGAGTATAAACTGAAGACAGCTTTGCAAAGTTTTTAAAACTCATCAGGCTGCTAAAACTCAACTTGGCCAAAAATTCACCATGACCTCACTCTCTTTTATGAGCAGCTGTCCTGATACTAATCCTGCCTCCTTCCATAATCCCCTTTTCATGAGGCTGAGAGAACAGGTCAGGAGCCTAAGGCAAATACACTCTCACAAAGCCCTGTGCTTCTGCATAACGTGCATCACAAACAACTGCACTCCTACAATGTGCTCGTCCAATGTCCCCACGACTGAAATGTAAACCTGGCTGTGTCTCCCGTGCCCACAACAGGGCCTTGGGCACGAATAAGCACTCTGTAAGTATTTGTTGGATGCCTGTCAGCATGCTACAAACATGAGAACAAAAGAACATGTTAGAGTGTGAAATGATGTCCCTCTGATAATGGCTAGAGGAAAAAAAAAAAAAGGTCAATTTGGAAATTTATCAGATGGGTATATGGCTTGGTCACTTAAGAGAACAGAATACCTGAAGTTTGATAAGATTGTTCCTCCTATTAGATCTATTTCTCCTACATGCTATAAGGAATGGCACATAAAAGGTGAATATTTCATTTGAACCATACTCTCAGGACAAGAAGGGACTTCCATGTCCAGGTGGCTATTCAGTGCCTCCAGTTTTCTCCAAAAGCCAAGTTGTTTTCCAGTGTCTGGAGATTAGAAAAGAAACCTCCTCTTCCTGGTGCCTTTTGATCAGGGCTTTAGGGCTTGCTGTTGTAAATCATTTGTAATAAGTACTTGCACATCAATAAGTACTTGCACACCAATCCTGTGCCATGCCATGGACCAGGATCTGGGGATGTGACAAGAAATCTGGCCAGCCATGTCCAGAGCTTATGGCACTTTCAGCCTCACCATACTATACCTGTGTTCCAGAGCACACAGCAAACTGGCCATATAAAGAGTAAAGCCACTCCACAATAGACCCCATGGGTCAGCAGCCATGGACCCCTACTTAGATGCCAGCAGGACTATCATTGATTCAATCTAGGAAGAGATGGTCTCAGCATAGGGGGAAGCAGCCTGCATTTAGAGTTGAGAATCTGGGCTCCAATCCCAAAGGAGCTCTCCTACTTCAGTAATTATACAGCCAACCAGATAAGTATGGCCCTAATTCTCTGGGCAGTAAAATGGACTCAGACAACCTTCAACATACAAATGTGTGAACAGGGAACTGGACACCCTTGAGCCAATTTCCTTCCATCTGTAACTTGCTGTGGTCCCAACTCTCCTCTCCCCAAAATTCCTCCCAGTTAGCACATGTGCAGAAACCATCCCAGGAGCTGAGTTTCTAACTTGCTTGAAATTCTGTGGTTTCTCACATCCCTCTGTCTACCCAAATCAATGGAATGTTCTGGGAGGCAGAACAATTGAATCTGGAGAGGAAATGAATGGATACCATAAGCCCTGCTGAGATTCCCAGCAATAGGAGCTTCCTAGAAAGGCCATAGATGACGTAGAGATTTTTATTAGCCCTGGAATATAGAGGCTAGAAGAGGAGACAGGGATATAGACACCTAGTCCAAAGTCTTTTCCATGCCATATATCACCCTGCAAGAAAGCTCCTCCACTGTATTCCGCCCTGTCCAAAGAAAAATTGCCTCATGGTCAGGTTGGAATATGAGACAGAGGAGGGCTTTTCTTGCATCCCCTGCTGGCCCTGCCTGGCATGCCCCAAAGAATCCCTTGAACGTGTGCAAGCCAAGCCTAGCCATGCTCTACAGATTTAAGGACATTTTAGTAAGGTGATTTCTAAGTTCTTAAGTAGCTTGCCTCAGGTCTCTCATAAGAGATGTGGGTAGGAAAGGGGGAGGGAAGGAGAAAGAGGGAGGTTTTCCAGATTACTTGGCAAAGAGAAACCCTACTCTGAGCTTTGGTCCAGGCTGTGACAACCTCAGATCACAGTCAAGCTCCCTGTTTACTTCCCCTTCCCTGACTCCCTGTTCCCGGGGTTTCTGGGTCTGTCTTTTCTGGCATTGATCATATGCCAGCTCCAAAAATGTGCCCTTTGGTCTGGGAAGTGTGGGGATTCCAAAAAAGCTTCTAGGAAGGAATGACTCAAGGCCGAAAAGAACCACATGGTGCAGGCGGGCATGTTTGCTGGGACACAGCTCCCAAAGGCACATTCACAATCTTTTTACAAATGCTGCTGATGTATATAGCAGAATGACAGGGCTGGGACTCCTGATCCTGGTTTTTTGTGCCCTTGGATACATCTTCAGTGCCTAGCTGGGATTCGAGCATGGGGAGCTGAACTCTGCCCTGTGCTGTGTCCCCTGCTTCATGTGATTTCTCATGAGGAGCCCCCACAAAGTCCAAAGATCATAACTTAGACCTCACAGTACCCATTTTGTTCCCTCCGTCCTAAGAAAAAGGGAGGGATACCATGTTACTATATGGCATTTAAGTCTCTGTCGTAAAGGATGTGGGCTAACAAAAGGAAGAGTTGGATCTGCTGACCACACTCTTATTCCCATATGGCTCCAAACCCACATCTTCCATTTAGGTCACAATTCAGTCCATACCAGTTAGAAGACTCTCAGGCCCTCCCCCAAACATCTGGCATTCCCACACCTGCACCAGCACCTTCCTGGACACAGTTACCTCCTTGAAGACTCTTGCAGACCTCTTATCTGTCAAGCAGCCTAATCTCCACCAAGATGTGCTCCAGGACCACAGCTAGGCAGGCTGCAGAATGTGGAACTTGATGTCCCAACAGTCTCCTAACAAAATGAAAATGACCAGCAGGCTCAGTCAGTGTTGCCGAAGTTAAACATCCACTGTTCAAACACCAACCATGGAATCTGCAAATGGGTAAATACCATATTGTGCACAGGGAGCCCAAGAATCTGTCCAAAACAGCTGCTCAGTATGTGTCAGAACAGGGCCTTAGTTACAGAACAACACAGATGGGCTAACAAAATACATATTCTAGTGTTTCCTAAACTTACAACAGCAGGGGGATCCACTAAAACAGCTCTCCTGCCAAGCAGAAAATTCCATTCATAGAGGAGATAAATAAGAAGAGGTTGTGGGCTATGAACCATCAAAGAAGGCCAGTTCCCTCTCCAAGATGGAAGTTCAGTGTGTTCAGAGTAACCTGAGATATCTTAGGTCTCTCTAACTTGGGTAGGCAGATGAGGTTACGTTGGGAATAATCCACATTCCACTCCATGTGTACTCTGCTGCTCATGACAGACATCAGGCCCCACGAAGGATTCCAGGCCTATTTCTGGGAGTGCCAAAGATGTCACTCAGCATCCTCCAGACCTAGAAGTTTCACATCCCCATCAGGCAGTGGGGCTTATATGCTGGTGGACTGTGAAGTCAGTAAGATCTCCCTCCACTTGGTACTCCACAGGATTTTATTGAAAGCCCTTTGAGAGACTGACTGGTACCTACTCCAGGGCACCCGGGAATGTCTGGACCAAAAGATAAATCTGATTATCAGACACCACAGGGTACACAGAATCATCCTCCTCCCCCAGTGACCGATACTTCATTACTGGGAACAGCTGATCTCGCCCTGCTGTTTCTTCCATGGGAAAATTCTTTCCTAGTAGTGGGCTACTCAAGACCCCCAGGTTGGCCAGACCCATGAGTTCCATCTAGGGCTTGAGCAGAGTTCCTATTTCAAAAGGAACTAGACTTCTTATTTCTAAAAATTGCTTCAGGGACCAATGCAGTCACACAATGCAGGTAATTTTCATTAGTGCATAAGATGTAAAATGATGTCATTGGTTCATGCTTATGTTGTTAGAATTAAATTTATCTAAATAATGTTGTCTCTAACACAATAGTTTGAGTTTAAAGTACATACTTTTGTAAAAACTATTAAATATCTAGAAACTAAAAATAAATAAATAAATAAATAAACCTATAAGGCGGGAACACCTGTAATCCCAGTAGCTCGGGAGGCTGAGGCAGGAGGATCAAAAGTTCAAAGCCAGCCTCAGCAAAAGCGAGGCACTAAGCAATTCTGTGAGACCCTGTCTCTAAATAAAATACAAAATAGGACTGGGGATGTGGTCCAGTGGTCATGTGCCCTTGAGTTCAATCTCAGTTACCCTCCCATCCTCAAAACAAACAAACAAACAAAAAAAAAAAAAAAAACTCTATGCAACCTTTGGGAAATTACCACACTACTCATCCCTTGAAGAGATTGGAAGAAATAATCCAATAATCCTAAATTCCTACAAACTCTAACACTCCAAGAGGCTCTTCAATCTACACTTTCCCAAATATACCCTGTACATAAAAACCCATAAAAAGAAGATATAAAATTTCTTATTGGACGAATTTAGCACCCGCCTCCAGGTTTGTAAACATTGTATGGACACAGAATACAATCATGGAGATTCACTAGAAAACATCTATTTTTGCAAGAATTCTTTCTGATCAAGGGTTGTGAACCCAGGAACTGGTCCAGGGCTACTAATTTATACTTCTGTCCCAACACAAATGCATAGGAGTCGAAGATGAGATCTCCAAAGCTGTACCCATAAATGAGGGTGAACACACAAGACTCTTAGACAGGTAAAAATGCATTGTAGGGAAAATTTAACTGTTTCAAATGACATATCTATTAGTGTATCACATCCTGTATAATAACTCTGTTGGGGAAGCCAGATGGGTATTAACTGCCTTTGCAAAGACAAACACAGAAACTCAGGTGAGGTCAGCCATGCTTAGCCGATAAATCCCAAAGACAAGACTGGCTAGAGCTGCCTGTCTTAACCAAATCTTCCTTGTGTCTCAAAACAGAGCTTGTCTACTTGGAGACTGAGCAGACTTCAGCATTGCTTGATCTGGGACCAATTAAGAGCATGGGTAGACAAATTCTAGTGGCCATTTTACAAATAAAAGCAGGGTTCCAGCCAAGAACTTCTTCCTCCACTATCTCTGCTCCATAAAGTAAACCTTAAAAGAACTACAACCGAGTGGGGCTCGCAGGTGTGGATTTTCCATTTCTCAGCAGGGAACACTCTGGCTCCCACCACTATTTTGTAAGCCATCCAAGAAAAACTAACCTCAATACCAGGTTCAGAGGCCAAAATGGAGCATCAGAACCATGTGCTCGTTATTAAGCTAGTATTGTCTTGATTTCAAAAATCCATCCTTTCATACCATGCTTGGAGATGCTGTGTTTGGGATTCTGCAAATCATATCCTTGCTTTAGGCTCTGATCAATTCAGCCTGTAGGAGGCGCTAGCAAGAGCCTGCATGGCTAGAGGAGGAAGATGGATCTCCCTGGTAGTTTGCTTCCTGTCCCTGTCCACTTTCCCTATTAATCCTATTTATCCATCCAGACAGTGGCAAACTGGAGGAACACATGGATCCAGTTTGGAGTTTTTCCAACACACAGAACCAGTCTCCCAAATGACCTCTCAGAGAGACCAGTGTATTCCGTTTGCTGACCCAGCTTCCTGCAGGGGTTACCCTACTTGGATCCCTTCAGATTATCTTTACGTCCTTTTCATTTTCCTAGTTGATAATTCTTCATAATATTATCTCTGATAAAATTAACTGGTGTGATCTCTGTCACCTTCCTGGTCCTGACTGATGTACCTACAGGTAGGTCCTCAGCATCTGTGGCGGAACTGTCCAAATCCATAGGCTGCAGAGCTGTAGCAGGGTTACCCACCCAACTCACAGCCCACATTCTGATGTGGTTTCTCTCCGCCAACCTCTGCATGAACCCGAGCAAGTTCAAAGTTAAAGGACATAGTGTACTTTTGTGGCCAATGGAGCTTAATTGCTGTACATTCTTAGGGGATGGCTGCAAGGACTCCTAGCTAGCCATTTGCCTATTTCTCCTTGCTGGCCGGTAGCGAGCTGTATGGAAGCATCCTCATCATAGGTTTGCGGGGGAAAATGATCTTGTTATAGTTTGCGGTGGGACATTCTCTGGAATCCTTTTGTAAATACGTGGGTTCTGGGGCAACAGGAGAATCCAAAAAAGAGTAAGTTGCCAACATTGATAACATAGTCTCTGATAGCATATCCTTGAACACAGCTTCTTCAGAGGACTTGAAGGACTTTATTCTCCCTCCCATCTGGAGTGTGCTGGAAGGCTTGTTCAGCCGTGATGCCCGTTGACTTTCCTCGAAAGTCTGCCTGTATTCCAATTCTCTAGTTTTGCTTTTCTCAATGAGTCTTTTTACCACTGGGGAGATATAGGTGACATAAGCTGGCCAAGGGTCATTTTTATCAAGCAGTTTCTTAGGAAGTCCGATGTTTTCTGTGGGTCCTACCAGCAAAGAGAAATGCAGGCTATTTAGAAGCAGTCATATACAATTATTCAAAGTATTGAGCATATAGGAGCCAAACCTTGAACTCTTCCCCATTGTACCTGCCCTTATATTCCACAGGAATAAAATCCAATCCAAAGTGGGGAACAGAAGGATATTCTATACGTATTTCAGTTAAAGAATAGTGGAAATACTAAAGAACAAGAGACTTAAAGTCAGGTAGGCAGGCTTGCTTTCAAATATTTATCTAACCTCAAATTATTTAAGCCCTTCAACATTTATTTTTTTTTCACCAATAAAAATGGTTAATATAAGGTTAGGGTAAGGACTAAATAAAGTCAGCCAGCCCTTGGTCTTTGTGGGGTATTTATTGATTTCAGGACTTCCCACAGTGAATCTGCAATTGCTGAAATTCCACATATAAAATAGCATAGAATTTGCATATGCTCTATACACATCCTCTCATATGCTTTAAATCGTCTTTAGATTACTTTTAATACCAAATACAATGTAAATGCTATGTAAATACGTTTCTGTTATAGATAGTTTGAGAGTAATGACATGAAAATAATCTATTCATGTCAGTAAACACACACCTTTTTTGAAAATGACAGCGAAATGCATTGCAACTCTTATTACACATATACAGCACAATTTTTTATATATCTGGTTGTCTATAAAGTATGTTGACACCAATTCGTGTCTTCATACATGCACTTTGGATCATGCTGTCTATATTTTGTATTCACAATTATGTGAATCTAAAGATGTGGAACTCAATGCTACAAAGAGCCAACTATAATATATTTTAAGGACTTTGGGGAGGGGTGGGAAAGGCTGCCCATCAGTTTTTGCAGTTCTTTTGCAGATACCAAATTATGGACAGGTCAGTCTTTCCTTCCTTTATTTGCAACCTGACTCTATCTACCAGGAATGCCTCCAATTTATTTCCTGTAGCTGCCGCCTTTCCCTGTTCACCCCAATGGTGTGTAATTTCCTTCCTCTTCCGTCATTTCAATAGGAGTTTGAGAAGGACTAGCGTGAAACATTCATCTTGCCATCTCCAACCTAAATTCGGTTAAAAATGCTATAAATGGGGATATAATCTGCCGCAGTCTGGCTGGGCACAAAATCACGAGCCACCACACAGCTTGTAGATTCAAACAGCAACTCTTTATTCCCGAACTCACACCAGCCGTATACAAACACGTTCTGGTCACCTCCACTGGGCTTCTGTCTCCCAAGATATACTCTGAATCCCGTGAGAACTCAAGGGGAACTCAGGCAGCAGGATATGCCCTATTCCCAGCAGGAATAATCTTAAACCTTAAACCTGGAACCTAAACTGGGAACGCCCTAAACACGATTATCTTAAACCGGGAACACCCTAATCCGCCTTGGTCCTTGAGCAAGGTCACCTACATTCAATGTCACTGCAACATGGGGTACGCTGGCAAGGAAATTGTCATACCTACTTGGCTAATGGCTCCCAGCAATAATCAAGAGAAGACACAGATTATAGTAGACCCCCTTATCTTCAGTTTCACCTTCTAGGATTTTCAATTACCCAAAAATATTTCATAGATACTTCCAGAAACAAATTATTCATAAGTTTTAACTAACTTTTTAATGATTATGTTGTTTTAGGTCTATTTTATTGTTATTGTCATTAGTCTCTTACTGTACCTAATTTATGAAGTAGATGTCACAGGTATTTACTATAGAAAAAAAAAACAGTATGTATAGGGTTTGCTACTAGCCACTGTTTCAGGCACTCATGGGTATCTTGGGATGTAGCCCTTGTGGGAATTACTATATACAGTTCTTTCCAGCCTGCCTTTACAACATTCAGGAGCTGGAGCTTATCCAGGGACAGATCTGTCAGTAAAGAATGTGCCACCGAAGGGTTCCATCTTCCTCTAAGAGTCCTCTGTTCCTCTGTAGAGGAAGGCAAGATGTGTGACATCGCCTTTCACTAGAAAAGTCCCAACAAAATTTCCAAGCACAGACTTGACTGTTCATTCTTGTGTCCTTGAAGCAAAGATCTTGCAGGTTAGCATAGTTGTATGGCTCTGGCAGAGGCAAAACCAAACCCCTGGAGCAAATTGAGGAGCAGCCCCTTCACATCCCCTGCACAGGGTCTGACCCCTACCAGCCTAACAAGAGAGGCCATCCACAAAGCCCTGCGTTTTTCTATCTCCACCTTTCCTTCTTCTGTCTTTAACTTTCTCACATTTTTCCTCTCTTCCTAGTCTGTTAGCATTCCTCATAATGTAGGTCCATGTAGCTTTGGGGAAACATACTTTCAGCCAGGGCTTCCTCAAACTAATCTAAGAACACAATTAATAGCCACCCTTAGAATCCCAAGTCCTATGGTCTCTGCAAGAGGCTAAGCTGAGTCCACCTTCAGAGAAGAGGATATGCTTTCCTTTAGCTGGAGAGAGGTGAGGCCCAAAAGGCTTCAAGGCATGGCCTTGCTCAAACTCCTTAGGTTGCCCTCTCTTCTGCAGGTACTCTGCCTTATGGACTCCTAGTGCTACGGTGTGAGTGCTGGGGTTTGTGTGGAGGTTGGTTCATAGAGGGAGGGGGGGAAATCCTCATTTCAAAGCCATGCCATCTACTCTACCAGACTCTGCATGTGGCCATGTCCCTGCAAGTGTGCAAAGTTCCACTCTCTACCTGCATGTCCCAGCCTAGGATTGGGATTAGGGTGTGGCAAAGATGGCAGAAACCAGGAAAGTCAGCTACAAGGGCCCCAAGCACAGGCTGAAATAGGGAAGCCTTACCGGTCTCTGGGGTCAGGCAGATGGTGATGAGAACTATAGTTGAACTGGAGGACTTGTTAAAGCACAGAATGCAAGGCCCACCCTCAGGGTGGCTGATTGCAGGACAACCACCACTAAATCAAAAGGGGAAGAGGGAAAAACAGAAACAAAAACAAACACTGGAGGCCTGTAGGGTTGTATTATTAACTGCCTAGACAGGAAACGGGACATGTTTTTAGTTCTTTTCCAGTTTTGAGACGTGTGCTGTTACCCAAGAATTCATTATTCGATATATTCAGTTTTTCCATCTCTGTGGCCTTTAAACATTTAAAAGGGCTGTGGAGTATTTCCACTATCACCTGCCAAAACTCCGTGAAAAAGGGTTGCAGTGGTTTCTACTATGTTCCCAGGAGATGTTGGTGCTACTGTAAACCACACTTTTGAGAAGCATTGGTCTAGGACAGTATTTCTCAAATTTTAGCAAGCAAACTGGAGAGCTTCTAAAAAGATACCCGGGTCCCACCCCTAGAGATTCTGATTCAATAGATCTGTTTTGAGGACCTGAGAATTTGCTTCTTCAACTAACTTCCCAGATGATGGTGATGCTGTTGGTCCATGGACCATACTGAGTAGCCCTCGCCTAGACCAAGCTAGTTTTAAACATTTCTTTCAGCTGCAGAATCCAGGAGAGTGATGTGTTCATGTGTAAGCAATTCTCAAGTTTCCCGTGTCTTTTTTTCTCCTTATTAAGGAACAATTGTGGAATGAGAGTGAGCATGTCACAGGGGTAACCTTAAATCCCACTATTTTTATAAGGATAATTATTCACAAATTTTGACAACTTTTAAACATACCTAACCATAGGATAGCATTCTGGAGATCTGTTCATACTAAAAAGAAAAATACAAGACTACTTTTGTTAAACTTATTTAGATGTAACAGACTCTCTGCTATGAGTCTCAATAGCAATTTTCTACAACAGTCCATTTTCAAACGAATTCATGATTTCATTTTTCTGAGGCTAAGGAAGAAATAATGTTCACATAATCCTCTTAACCTAGAAAGTTTTTTGTGGAATAATTTTTCAAAATGAAATTTAAAGCAGCATATTTCTCCTTTTAAGACCTACCTTAGGATTGGAACTAAGGTCATCAGGTCCCCTGCTAACATAAAGCATGTCATCCAAGTGGTCACCCAGCCTGTTGCTTTTTATCTCCAATGAAAGAGGACTTATAAGTTATCTCCCATGTTAGAGCTGTTAGAATTTGTACTTCTTCTACCCATAGGACTTTTGAATCATGTCAGATGATGGAAACGTGTGGTGGTATTTGGGAGATTTTGGATAATACTTTCCATCCTTCCTTCTAAGTCTCTGGTTAATGAGAGTCAAGCATCAGGATTCCCAGTCATTAGTGAATCCTACCCAACACCAGTGTGCGTATGTTCGACCCGGTGCGTCTCACTTCATCTCATTGGGCCCCTGCAGAAGCAGGCTGATGTGGCTGCTAGCACAATTCTATAGAATAGTAGATTTCTCTCATACTTGCTGTTGCTGAGGCTGAGAAACTAGAGACAACGAATGGGTAGAGTGTTTGAGACCATCAACATGCACGGGGAGGACTTGTTTGTTTAAAACCAGCAGGAGATAAATATTTGACATTAAGTCAGAAGACAAGCTGAGGCTTTTTCTAATTTCCTTCAACACCAGCACAAAGGTTCTATTTTCTCTCCCTATAAATGAAATGCAAACCAGCAGGCTCCAGACAGAAAGAGCATTGATGGGAGGGGCAAGAGGCCACACCGAAGTGACCTTCTTGTTTCTCCTACAGACATGAAGGTCCATGTTCAATCCAGTGTGGACCAACTCCTCCCAGTTCCCACCGAGTCTCTCATCCCATCATTTTCAGAATTTAATCTGACATGCTGTGCTTGACTTAGGATCATTCAAAGAAGGAACCCTTACCTGGAACCTGACCTACTCTTGTGATCTTGATCATGCTTTTTAACCTGTTAGGACCTCAGTTACTATAAGGATGAGAATGAATTCCTGTCTTGCTCTTCTCAGGGATACATAGTTGTTGTAATAAAATGTCTGGAAAACTAAAGTGTTTCTAAACCAGTGCAACCTGGACTTTCTGCACATCGGGATTACTGGGGATCTTTAAAAAATACAAATGCAAACTCCCACTCCAGATGTTATGATTTGATTGGAGTGGGATATAATGCAAGCATTGGAATTAAAAGCTTCCCAGAATGGCAAGGGGGAGGAGGATGGATAAAGAGATGTTTGATTTGATCAATGCACGCTTATATTCATGTATTCAAATATCACACTGAACCCCATTTAAATATAGGATTAATCTATGTTAATCAAACATTTAAATATAAGCTTCCCGGGTGATTCCAATGTGCAGCAAAGCTAGGGAATTGATGTTCTAGAGTCTAAACTGAAAACATTGAAGATTTATAAGGTATTATTACTAATGACTTAAAGACAGGAAACAGATCCAGAAGATCTTTATATTCTTTATAGTTCTAAGACACAGACTTTCATTCAAGAATCGTGTGTGTGTGTGTGTGTGTGTGTGTGTTCAGTACTGCATCTCAGTGGCCTTTGAACATTTTGAACATTTTAAAGGGCCATTAAATCTGGGCCTGATGGTGCATATGCCTATAAACCCAATGATTTAGGGGCAGAGGCTGGAGGACCAGGTTTGAGGCCAATCTCAGCAATTTAATAAGCCTCTGTTCTCAGTATTCTTTAACAATACAATAAAAATGGGTAGGGATATAGCTCAGTGGTAGCATACCCCAGGGTTCAATACCTGATACCCTGAAAATAAAATAATAAAATGGTCATCAAGCATTTCCACCACTAACACCTGCCAACCGGAATTGACTTAGATCAAAGGAAGAGAAGAACCAAGGCTTAAAGCAGGGAGCTGAGGACACTGTGGCTGTGGATGAGATTCACATGCAAAACTAATGATCTCATTCTGTCTGTAGCCACAAGCTGCAGCCTTATCTCAGGAAACCATCTTTCAAAAGGATTTTGTGGGTTCCAGGCAGGATTGATGGATGAGTGCATTGGCATAAGTCAACCCAACTCGGACTTTTTGCCCTATTAATGCTGTGAAAATAGTGCCCTTTGCATACTCATGATGGGCAAGATGTTATCTTTTGTATTCCCATGGAATGCAAGAGGCTTTCAAGCGACTAAGTATTGTTTAAAGGGAAATAAAAAAAGAAAGAATCATGGCAAGGGCCACCCATACAGTCATATAGATTATTTAGCCTGGGAGTCACCATTCAGATGATCTAAATTGTGCAAGATTATATGTCCTCAGTCAAGTTTGAAAAAAAATGCTCTGTTCAACAAATACCTTTCAAGCAGTATCCTCAGAGCCTACAATATGTTAATCTGTTCCATAACTCTCCAAAGGCAGAAGGAATATGCAAGCATCTTTGGACCTCGTTTGACTTGTGAATCATCATTCATTCATTCATTCATTCATTTAGTCATTCATTAGGCAAGGCATCTCATGGGACTAGAAATTCATGAACCATTTCTGTGGGCTCTGAAGCAAAGCTTTTCTCCAGCCCCTTGCAAAGAAATTACAAGCCTCAGAGGATGTTCAGACACAAAAGGTGAGAAGGACAAAGTTACTTAGTGAATAGCTGGGTCTTCCCTAATTCATCTCCTCTGAAATCAGTGTGAGTCCCCACAAAACTGTCCATACTCAGAATAACAAGCCAAAACAAGGTCCTAGAGCTCCAGTTGCAAAAAAAATCAGTGGAAACTAGACCTATTTTCCCTCTGTCCAGCCTTTTTAAATTTCTTCTCCACTCCAAGTTTTCGGGTTACTTATCTTGTTTGTGTCTCATCTTTTACTCCCCCCCACCCAACACACACACACAGCTATCCTTACACACATTTTCTCAAACAGGAACCTAATGCTAAATCTCTTTTAGCCTCTGCATTTTATCCTCTTCAACTTTCCATTTCCTACCCTACCCTCTGTTTCCTTTTCTGCCCTCTGGCCACTCCTTGTTTATTTTTGGCTAAAGAGGAAGCTGCCATTCAGGCCAGGAGTGTCTTGGAAAGCTTATCTCTGAGATCTAGAGAAATGTCCCTGGGCATGAATCAAAGAAGTGCAGAGTGTGGTTTTCAGGCTGATTTCCAGCTAAAGTGAGCTAGCAGGAAGCCTGGAGTCTGCATGCCCCACTTTAAAAGGACAGACTCCCTTTATTTCATGCCTGGGGAAAACACAAGGTGTATATATGACCAATTCCCCCCCACCACCCTTTATTATTACTCTCTCCACTTCTTTACCTTGCCCCTATCTCATGAGTGCTAACACACACACACACACACACACACACACACACACACACACACCACTATGTAATGGGCTCCAGAGGGGGAATACACAAGATAATCTTGGATGTGCCTATAGTAACACCCATGCTCAGGAGCATTGAAAATCCCAGACCAATTGAGAAGATTCAAGGGGACGGGATGGTGGGGAGAGGCAATTTGGCCTTCAGGAAATAAGCAGCATTCTCTGCTCCTCTCCCATATGACAATGTGCTAGCAACCTTCCCTTGCTCACCACTGTCTTTTCCCAAATACATACGCACTCAGAGCAAAAACAAGTCCATTACTATATTCTTTTAAAAAATCAAGTTGCAAATGGTGGGCCACTTTGGTAGTTGTCAGAAAGTTCTACTATAGATCATGACTCTTTTGGGGGGGAGCAACTATCTTTAGCCACATCTAAGATGGAGAGATGGGAATCTAATCAGAATTGCTCATCTTCTAACATGGACCTGGCATATCACTACCATTTATGGTGGGTAAGAGGGGATGTACTATTTTGTATAATGCTTCCAAACATTATCCAAATGCTTTTTCTAACAATTATGCACATAGTTTGAGAGTGTTTTATTTGCCAACAGTGGGAACAGAGTTCAAGTGTCTTTGGCCGTGTGACATTCATGCAGGCACACACTCAGCAAATTTATACTGAGCGTCAAGCCATGCTTCTCACCCAAACCTACTGTGGAGACTCCACACTCACCTCTTGCTCTGGGGTCAGACCTTTTTTAAGGGTCCACAAAGCAGGTTTCCCATGAACCAAACAAAATTCATCTATGGCACCATGTCATCAGAAATAAAAGCAGACAAATTCCGGTACAGAGGCCAAAACATATCCTATCAGCCACTCTGGGACTGAGCATCATCTCCATGTGCCAGACCCTGGAGACACAAAGAGAAATGAGACAACACTTTGCTCAAGGAGTTCATAGCCCCATAAGGAAGACCATCAGTTTCCTAACACAGACTGGATAGAGATGGATGTCAAGAAATAAATTCAAGAAGAAAAAGAATGATTGTGCTGAGTCTTAAAGAACAGGGGGAGTGATGGACTATGTTTAAAAGTCAGCCTCAATGTTCCCAAATACTGAACAAAATGCTTCTTCATTCAAGATTTGCATTCTTCTTCCCATAAGCAGATAATTAAGGCTGCTCCCAAATGGCATGATTAATGCAAATGAATACAATGTTGAATGTATCAGTACCTTAGAAATTCACTATAGGAAGCAGCATTACACATTAGATACCTATAAGGTACAACTCTGAATCTGAATTTTATGTTTACTCAAGCACTATTTGATCATAAATATTAAGTTCTTATTTTAAGATGTAATATGAAGACCCATTCGGTGCCATTAAACTCCAAACACAGGTGTGGCCATATTACCCACAGACCGAGTGCCAAATCTTAAAATGAAATTTCCAGAATGAGCCAAACACGCTTAACAGAGGAGAGTTTTCCAGCCTTTCCTTCCATGGATATTCTTAGGGTAGAATTGTGTGGATTGATTGGCTAGACAAATAGGAAAGATATGGAGAAACAGGCTGCAAGAAATAGCCCTACAACCTCATGTTCAGGAAATCAAACATGAAAAGATTTAAGCAATTTGTGCCCAGAGACCTCTCTATGCCTGACAGCTGGCTCGTGAGCAATGAGACCATGAAAATGTGTGGCCACACAATGTCTAATCAATCAGAAGAAGGAAGTCCTGCTCCACTGGAACAATGGGGACATTGTGAACCTAGAGAACACACGAGGGAAATAGCCAGGCATTTCCCAGGACTGGTCTCAATCAATGGCCCGGGCTACCTCCTTTTAAAATGTTCAAAACACTAGAAATCCACACCAGTGTTTGCTTTTAAGAGAGTGACTTGCATCTGAGACTTCCTAGAAGCAAAGTACTGAAGTAGTTGCTTTCTTTATGATTCAATTATTCCATCAGCATATTGACAGCTTGTCCTCAATGGCAAATGTTTATCCCAGTTCATGTCAGAATGTGAGAAAATACCTGTATCACACGTTGCACCTAAAACTTGGTTCACAGGAGACTCCAAATTATGATTAAAATCAAAGTTCCAGATCATCTGGGGTAAACTGTACACAGTTGAACTGCAATCAAAATAAACTGCCATGCTGAAAATTAGAGCATTTGACTGCACTCTGACATGAATGTTCTTCATTCATACCTGGCGATAATTGTCACCCTAAATCTACTTGCAAAATGGAAAATAAACATGGGGAAGATGCATCATTTGAGGATGAAGCAAAGGAAGGCAAGTTTGTGGATGGGTCCTCAGCACAGTTAGAGTTGGAAGATGAAGTGAAGGAGGTTGGTTACCTTGTGTGTATAAACTCTATGCCCATCAGCAGGGTACCGTATTCCTTCCCACCACCACAGTCACTACAAAATGAGGAGGAGGAGGGAGAACATATGATCACCATTCCTAGAAAAGCAATTCAAGGCATGTGCTGTGTTGGTGATGGTCATTTTTTTTTTCATATGCTCTCATGATGAAATGTACTACAACGTTTCTCAGTATTTCTGTGTTCTCTTAATGGAAATCATATATATCAACATTGTAAAAAGTTTGGAAAGATCAATTTTTTAAAAAAAAAAAGAGATCACAATCCCAAGACCATCACACAATGATCAACTCACCCAATTCTTACATGGCTATCATCACCAAAAGTACATACCAACTTATCATTTTTGTTCTACTATTATCATACGGTGTTTTCTCCTGTTGTTAAAAGATTCCTCATCATATTTTAGAGGCTGCTTAATAATCCATCAAGGGAATGGACCATTATTAATCATGCCTCCATTTGGAGATTTTACAGTGCTTCCACGTTTAGCCATTATAAATGATGAGCAATATCTTTTAAAATACAGATATGTAATATGAATTGTAATGCATTCTGCTGTCATATATAACAAATTTTAAAAAAAATTTAAAAAAGAACTAGCTGATGCCCTTATGTTTCTTATAAACCTGTCTATAGCAAGGTGCTCAGAAAATGTTGGCTGCTGGAAGTTTCTGGTCTACCAAAGGTCTCAGTGCTGACAACACCATTTCCTCTCTAGTTGGTGAGGGGAGCATTGACCTCCCTTCTGCCTTATCTGCATGGGCAAAGAGCAGGTAAGATATTTGCCACTGTGGTCTCTAGAGTTCATATGTAGTAGCTCCAAGATTTAATATTGATTGCAGCGTAGCCCACTAACAATAAGAACAGAAACTTAACAGTTGCTCCAAGCAAGCTGTCTCCTAACACCAAATGAGTCAGACTTCAGGTACAAGAATTATGGTAAAAGCCATTCCAGGCATGGAAGGGCCAGGAAAGAGGTCAAAAAGAATCTGCTCCATGTAGCTAAGATTTACTGGGGACAGGAAATTGCCAAAGAAGTACCTCATCCACCGTAATGCATGTGTGAGATTAATGGGAAGATTAGATGCCTCACAGTGTGATGGTAAGGAAGCAAACCATGGAAAAAAAAACTCTCCCTGGACTTTCAAGGCCAGATGTCTAGAGCTTAAGTCATAAGAGCAAAGTGAAGGCCACCAACAATGCTCTCCAAGCAATTAGGTTCAAAATACCCCAACCAATTGAAGTATCATTTGGCAAGATATTGGGTGACTGCTAAATGAACCAAAGAATCATGTAAAGCAAACCAATTTATGATGAAAACACAATGGGCATGAATCATTTAGTGAAGAGGCCACAACGTCACATCTCCCAGTAATAACTGAGGCCATTCCAGCTTTATCATATCAAATAAAAGTTATAGTTGTTCTTAATGAGGACCCAGAACCATCGAGAAATTGGCAGATTCATTGTGATTAGTGAAATAAGCCAGTCTTCTGAAGAACAAATATTATATGATATTATATCTTTGGTGTCCAAAGTAATCAAACTCAAACTCAAGTAGTCAAACTCATAGAAACAGAGAATAGAATGGTGGTTGCCAAGAACTGTTGGGGAAAGAGAAATGGGGAATTGTCCATTGTTTATAAAGTTTTAGTTATGCAAGGTGAATAAGTTCTAGAAATTTGTAGTAGAATATTGTGCCAATAGTTAGTAAAAATAATACTGTGCTTTTAAGAATTTGAGGGTACGGGCTGGGATTATGGCTCAGCGGTAGAGTGCTCGCCTCGCACCTGCAAGGCCCTCAGCACCACACACAAAAAAATAATAAATTAATAAATAAATAATAAAGTTATAAAAAAAAAGAATTTGAGGATAGATCTTGGGCTTAAAATAAAGGAACACAGGAAACTACAGATGTGGTGGAAGCTGGGTACAGTGGTGCACACCTGTAATTCCAGCTATTCTGGAGACTGAGGCAGGAGGATCCCAAATTCCAGGTTAGTCTGAGCAACCTAACAAGACCCTGTCTCAAAATAAAAATTAAGAAGTGCTGGAGATGGTAGTTTAGTGACAGAGTGCCCCTTAGTTTAATTTCCAATTACACACACACACACACACACAAAGTGATGGATATGTTTATCACCTTTGTCTATGGCCATATCGCACTGAATGTACCCAATTTCTTCTGATGTTATGTTTATCACCTTTGTTGTGGTGATACTGTCATAAGTGTATGTATATATCCAAACTCATCAGATTGCAAACATTAAATGTGCAGGTTCCTCTATATCAGTTGTATCTCAGTAAAACTGCTTTCAAAAAAGAAATTGCCAACTTGTGTCCCATATTTTCTATCAAGAAAGCAAGTCTAGAAAAGATCTCCCAAAGTTTGCAAGGTTTCTCCAGCATTGTGCAAGATAAAGAGTACCACAGATTTTGGAACGCCAATAATTTGTCTCAGAGAACAAGAGAAAAAACAGCAACTCATTGACTGTGTCAGTGGATGAATGTGGGCCTTTTTTTGCTGTTGTTCACCGAGCAATGGGAAGATTGGAATCACATCCTACTTCCACAAACATCTCCTCTGTCTTCATGTCCTGCTTCTGTGCATGGCCTCACCATCATCCTGACCATCAAGGGGAGCCTCAACTCCTCCTTCCCTCTTACACCTCCAATTCAGGTCCCATTCTCCACACATCTTCCTACCTCTACTTTCTTTCCTTCCAGTTCATCCTCCATTCTGGCAATTATCAAAATACACATTTTATTAATATATTCATTCATCTATTCAGCAAATACCTACTGACTGCTCCTTATGTGCCAAACACTAACCAGGGGTGACACTCTAAGCAGAGAAGAGCAACTGAACAAGATCTGATCACCTCACATTTCTGTTCAAAATTCATTCCCTATCACTGGAAAGATAAAATGAAAAGCCTTTAGTTTTGGGGTACCAAACCCTTCAAAATCTAGTTCCAGAAAAGTTCCCCAATCTGGGCTCCTAGCACCATTACTCTGCCACCTATACACACATCAACACCTAGACACACATGCCTCTCTAACACACGTACCCATGCACACATATTCACAAGCATGCACACAATACACATACAAATGTGCACATATATGCAGGTACACACACCTTGCATCTTGCCCATGTTATGGCATGTGTGTGCACATATGCTCCATGCACATACATAAATGTGCATTTATGGTCATACATGTGTACACATGCATGTACACATGTACATGTGTGCATATACAGATGCAAAATTATACAGACACACATATACACACCCAACACTCTGAACACTCACCATTCCCTATCCCACCAAGCTCTCGTGTCTTTACTCCTTGACACAGGTTGTTGCCTATACCCTGGATTCGTTTTGCACTCCTTACTTCTAAGGTGCTCCATGTGCTCCAAAACCCAGACCATGGTTCAGCCACCCAGAGAAACATTCCCTGACCCTTTCAGGAAGGAAATGTGTCCTAAGCTCTCATAAGAGAGTAAAAACGATGCTATTATAAAAAGCATTTGTCACATCTATGTTAAGAAAATCATCAAGGATCAAAGGATGTAAAAAGTCTCGAGTAAATGGATCAAGTTTAAGTGCATTTAAAATCTGAAAAACTGAAGCTTATATTTGGAGATGTCCTCCTCACCAGCACCCCACTTCTATTTATAGGACTTTCTGCCATGAATTCTTCATAAGATCACTACCAAAGGATGTGTCCTCCTCCCTCCTGGCCCCACAATGTCATGTTCCCTGCAGGCTACTCAAGGAAGGACTGAGTGACTGCATTTTTATTATTTCCCTCCAGTAATGCACAAGTTTCTGGGACTGGAGGCAGGTACTTGACCTCCTTATTTTCACTGCCATTCTCAGACCATTTTCTTTCTCTCCTCCTCCTTTGAAGCTCATGCCATTGAACTGCACAAACATCCTTACCGACTGCTTGTTGGCAGCTCCTGACCGCTGGCCGCCACTCCACACTCACTGACAACTTTAGTTCATGGCACACTGGTTTCCTTTACACCATTTACACCTGTCAGCCGTGGCTTCTTCACCCATGCACACCTCTAGTCTCAACCTCCCTTGACCTGCTCACCACCCGAGTCACTAAACATGGCAGGAGACAAACATCACTGTGCTGACGTTCTCACATGAAATGTTGATCGCTGGTGATTCTACACTGTGAACTATGTGCTGGGCACGTTCTAAGCCTCTTATCTCTATTATCCAATTTAACCCCCACAAAATTCAAGTGCATTAGGTACTATTTTATTCCCATTTCACAGGCAAGGAAACTAGATAGCCTATGTAGGACACATTAAGTGGTCTTTTCAACTACCGAGTGACAGAAATCAGGACTTGCACTCAGGGGGTCTAGCTGAAAAATCCTTTTCTCTATTATTCTATGCTTTTGCTCATCTATCTCAAAGCCACCCAACATGGCTGGTCCATCCTAATATTTCCCCTTTCCTACTCTTTTCAATTCCCCATTCTCTAAGCAACTATTTCAAACCTCCTCTCACCTGCTTCTCCCTTTTACTCCCAATTACTGTTCTTGCCCATCCTCCTTTTTAAGGGAAAACCAACATCAAGACCTCCCTCATCTCCCTTCCTATAAGTTCCTTCCTAGAAGTCAGGATTCAGCCTCAGTGTCACCTTCTCCGTGAGGCCTTTCCTGACTACCTAATGTAGCAACCAGCCACCCTCCTTCTTCTATTTTAGTTCTCTGCATAATACTATCCCTGCCCAACATTTCTTATGACTTATTCATTAGTTTATATTCTTCTAAACAACTAGAAGGTAAGTGTGAGAGCAGGCCTCTCATCTATTATCTTCACTGCTCTGTTTCCAGGCACTGGGATAAAATTTACGAGATGTCATTGCAATTGCCACAGGAAACTATCCCTGGAATCTCCAAGAATCGTGAGAAATCCAACCATCCAGCAGCTACACACTTGTATAGGACCCAGTGAAAACCGGGGACAGCTGACTTGACAATAGAAAAAGGGAGGACATTATCCTAAAAATATAACAAACAAATGTGGCAAATGGAAAGGCCTGGGTTCAGATCTTAGCACTGCTACTTACTGCTTCAGAGTGAACAAATCACCTGCACTTGCACTCTCTCTCTCTCTCTCTCTTTCTCTCTCTCTCTCTCTGAGCCTTATGTTTTGCACATCTGTAAAATGGGAATGACAACACCTCCTCCCTTGCAGGATTATTGTGAAAACTGAATTAGAAGCCACCTGTGAAGTACGGGGTGCATCACAGTAAACAGCAACAATTTCAGTGCTTGGAGACATGACATTAATTTCACCCTCCAGGAGTCAGGTTTCATTGAAAGGTAAAATGAAGCCCTATCCAATATGGGAGAGTACTCAGGGAGACTAAATGAACCAAATTCTAACTCCATCTCTACTCCACTTCTCTCCAAACCTCCATTTCCTTTACCACCTGGTCTAATGTGTCTTGCAACCCCTCAGGTCTCATCACTACCAAATGAATCACACGGGGTATGCTCTATGCTATCATTGGATATAATGGCCTTTTCACATAGTCTGTGTCTTCTTCCCTTGTGATCCTAATCAATTTACACACAAGGCTGGAACACTAGACTCTTCTTATAATCTGCTTCCAGGACCAGTCCAGTGATCCTTATTCTAGGAGGCCACTCCAAGTGGAACTTAGGTTCTGACTGTAGTCAGTCCTCACTATGAACGAATATGGGCCCCAAAGACCCTCCCAAGTGGAACTATCCACATCCTACTCTGTATTCCCAAGTATCTATTCTCTACCTCGCCTGGCAGGGTTATTTACTTCATATATGTTTCTCTTGCCTTAAGTTGTTTCTTAAGGCTCGGGAGTGAGATCTTTAAGTTCCAGTGGGTCTTTGGCCCATATTTGACCATAGTGAGGACTGACTACAGTCAGAACCTAAGACCAGGCTTGCTTACCTTGTCCTGAACTCTCTTCCTCACTTCTCCCAGATGGTAGCTCTTTCAAGTGTCTGGTGCAGCTCATTTTACTAGGTTTCTGAGAAACATACAATGAGGAGGGTAAACTGGCAGAAATGGAATGGAATGGAACACTAAGATGAATAGTTAGGGGGACAAAGGACAGCTGGATATAATAGAGAATCGTGTCCTATAATTAAAAGTGAAAAATAACAATGGCCCTTTTTTCCTACAGGTCAATAAAAAGGTCACTCAAAATTGGGGATAAATATTTAGTTATAAGTTTCACATGAATATTCCTAAGCGCAAATATATATAAATAATATACAACAGAACATAACTGCTAGCCACATAGAAAATATGTGTGGGTAACATGCCAGGAAATTTTTAAGTTCTGACAAAAGGAGTTTTTGTTGAGTCAGAAATCCAATGAAACAATAAAGGTTTTAATGTGTCTCCTTGGCGTGGTGGAAGGATGCATCAAATACTTTTGAAATCCAGGAAAAGGCCCTTCATGGGATGTATTGTACAGATGTCCTTTCTCCAGTATATGCTTAGCCTTTGAGAGCCAGAGCAGCAGAAAAACCAGATCTATCCTCAGTGATACACACACACACACACACACACATACACACACATATGTGTGTGTCTAATATATGTGTATATAAATAATTGTATATGACTTTAATAAAAGTTCTCCAAAGTTCCCCAAATAGTGAAATGCCTATTAACCACTCATTTTGAATAAAGCACAGCATAAAATTATGAGCACACATTCAGGACAGGACAAGGACTTAGCTGTTTGACCCAGAATAAGATACTTACACTTCATAAGCTCCAGATTCTCACCTGTAAAACAGAGGCAGTAAGAGGAACTGTCCTTGGATGGTCACAAAGATTTAATAAGGTAATTCACATAAAGCATTGAGCACAGGGCTGAGGCACAAGGTAAGAGCCTCTTGGTTGGGCTGTTAACCGCATCACTAATATGCAGGATGGTGATGTCTTCCTTCCACGATGCCGAAACAATGAGGTCCAATGATCAGGCCTGAGAAATTAGGAACAAAAACTCATCTCACCAAAAATGAGCCACTAAGTTGAAAATCAGCAAAGAGACTAGATCAATGGGTAATTAGAAGACATGCTTTGGGGACCCTTCAACACAGCTGCTGCCATACTGCCATCCCCACATCATCCATTGTATCCCATCCACATTACTTTTTAAGTTTCAAGATGTTTAAGGTATTATACCATCTGCTCACCAAAAAGTACTTCATGGAGTTCATCCCTGAACCCAGCTGAATATATAGAAAACTGTGAACTATAATTAAAAGTGAAAAATAACAATGGCCCTTTTCCTAGAGGTCAATAAAAAGGTCACTCAAAATTGGGAATAATTCTTTAGTTATCAGTTTCACATGAATCTAAGCACAAATATATATATATATATATATATATATATATATATATATATAATATACAACAGAACATAACTGCTAGCTACATAGAAAATATATGTGGATAACTTGCCAGGCAGGTCTGAGGCATCTGTGTCCACTTGCAGTCACATATGGGTACATACACACAGACACACACACACACAGACACACACACACACACACATAGGTTGATTAGGACACTCACATAGTCCCTGGCATGAGAAAGTCTACAAAACACACATACATGTATGTCTAAAAGTGTGCATGTGCATGTGAATAAACACACACACATGCACACTTAAGTCTCCAAGGTCAGCAACTGTATCTACTCTGTGCCATCTCCAGGCAATCCTCCCAAAGTTTGATATCCCTCTTCCCAGCTGAGTTCTATTTCTCTCCTCTCAGATCACTGAAGCCTTGGTCTAGAATGACTTAATGAGCAAAACTGGGCCAAGAAGTCTCGCCAGATTCCTACTGAAAATAATCAGGAGACTTAGGTATGCAAACAATGTTAAAGGGGATGCGGGGTGGAGCAAAAAATTTGAAGTCAGGAACTAGTTTTAGCCTCCAGCTTCACCTCTTTATGTGGAATCTTGAGCAAGTTCCTTAATCATGCTGAACCTCCATTTTTTCATATTCAAGATGGCAACATCCTGCCTCATGGGATATATTGTGATTCAACTAATGTGATCCATAAAGTACTTTATAATTATTAGTTTGTAGTGAGGTCCAAGAACTCTGAACTATTGGTATAAATTGTTGTTCTTTGATTTATAACTGGGGTTTGTTTTGGTAACAAGAAAGATAAATAGCATTGCTTTCCAGGGTAAAAACCAGATGAACTCCAGAGAGAGCAGAAATGTTAAGTTGTTGAGACAGTGACAGTGTCCACAGACAGGGAGTGGCTGGTGTTGGTGGTGTCTTGGGCTCCCCCTGCTTTACTTAGGGTGGAGGTGAGATGGAATGGAGGTTGAATATAAATAACTAGTTTAGAAAATCAGAATTATGTGTTCCTCTGGGATGCTAAGCCAACAAAGGAACCCACCTTGCAGAAAGAATATGGGTAAACAAGGAACTCATTTCTCTCCACCCCTTATAACACATGGTTTATCAGACCTGTTAGGTTACAGGGTCCACAAGCTAAAGGAGTTCATAAGCAACAGGCCTCTTAAGACCCGTGATAGGCAGACTGCAAGATGGCTCCCAATGATCTCAGCTCCTGCTATTCATATCCTTGTGGAATCTCCTCCCCTTGAGTATGAGCTGTATCTAGTACCTTTCACTTCTAACAAACAGAATATAGTCAAAATGAGAGGATATCATCTCTGAGATTAGGTTACAAAAGTGTTGATTTCCATCTTGAGGGCTCTCTCACACATTTCCCCTCTCTCTTGTCCATTGGGAAGGATACCAGCTGCTATATTATAAGCTGCCTCATAGAGAGGCCCACGTGACAAGGAACTGAGGGAGATTTCTAGTCAAGAGTCAGCAAGGAATGGAAGCCCTTGATTCAACGGCCCAAGAGAAACTTCATCTTGTCCATCATCATGAGAATGAACATGGAAGAGGATTCTCCTCTTATCGAGCCTTCTGATGAGACCACAGCCCCAGAAAAAATTATGACTGGAACCTCATGAAGAGATGCTGAGACAGGGCAGACAGTAAAGACACACCCAGATTTCTGACCCACAGAAACTATAAGATAAAAATATTTATTTAAGCAACTAATTACCCCCAAAGGGGTAACTTGTTACACAGCAAGAAATAACCATACAAGGCCCAACCTGTCCAAGGAAAAATCCCACCTATGAGACTGAGGAAGAGAAGGGCTTCTTGTTCTGGCAGCAGCAGGTGAAATTTCACTAGGATAGAATAAGGCATGAGGAGGCCCAAATGTGAAGTTATGGAGCTTGTCTCACATTGCTTGATGGATACAGATAACTTAAATTTTAGTGGGCTTTTAAAAAAAAAAATTCTGAAGGGGCTGGGGATGTGGCTCAAGCGGTAGCGCGCGCGCGCGCCTGGCATGCGTGCGGCCTGGATTCAATCCTCAGCACCACATACAAACAAAGATGTTGTGTCCGCCAAAAAAACTAAAAAAATAAATAAATATTTTTAAAAAATTCTCTCTCTCTCTCTCTCTCTCAAAAAAAAAAAAAAATTCTGAAGACCAAGTAAAAATGGCTTTGTGAAAGTAATTAGATCAAAACACCTAGTCTGCCGGACCTGGTGGTAGACACCTGTAATCCTAGCAACTCAGGAGGAGTCTGAGGATGGAGGATCACAACTTAGAGACCAGCTTCACAACTGAGACAGACCCTGTCTTAAAAAAAAATAAAATAAAAAGAGTTTGAGATGTTACTAGAGGTAAAGCACTTGCCTAGCATGAGTGAGGTTCTGAGTTCAATCCCTGATACCTCAAAAAAAAAAAAAAAAAAAAAAAAGCCAAGTCCTATCACAGGATTGTTTTATCCAACACCACTACATAAATGCCATTTGAGCTCTAGTTGAGCCCTGAAGCCAGGAAGATTACCTCCAATCTTCCTTTCCTGCCTATTATGTGCGTATACATAAGCATACACCCCCTAACCACGGAAGGACCTCAGAGGTGGGTTTAGAATGTCTAGAATGGAGTGAGTTTCAGGGTTATTATCTGCCTTGTTGGATTGGAGCTGCTCTGGTCAAGAGGTTGCAAGGCACCTGCTTGGAGACTGGAGATTCGCCAAAGGATCCACGGGGCCACCGTCCAACGTCATCACAGAGTACCATTAGAATTTTCCCTGAACCAAAACATCCTCCCAGAACACAAGAATGAAGAAATTGTTGATTGCGCATGACTTGATTATGCATGATGGACCTGAGCAGAACCTTTATCTTTGAATTGATCCTCTTGGTCTTCTAAAGTTCTCTATGAAGGATGTCCCTGATGGCCCGGAGTGATTGTGTGGTCATCTCCTTCAGAGTTGGCAGTCGATTCAGGTAACTGAGGTAGGATAGAAAAAAAAAATTAAAAATAGGTAGAAAGGAAACAAAAAGAAGGATAAGGAAACCCAAGTTGAGTCTGGAAGCCTGATGCTCAAGTTCCACGTACACTTCTCCCCAGGCCTGTCACTCCCCCAATCAGTTTTCTCTCTCCCAGGCCGGTCACTCGTAAACTTCTGGGACATCTGTAAATCTTAGAGTCACTGTAAATCAATCCACTTATGAAAATTGCCTTGCATAGTGTTAATTACCCTAATAAAATAATTATATAATAAAAAGATTAAGCAAAGAGAAATACGATATTTCAGAAACCTGTAATATAGGGTACTTTTCTACCTTTCTTGCAAGGATCTTGAGAGTGGCCATGACAACCATAAACCATCTCGTCATTACCAGAATGATATCATCCTCACATACCTTCCCATGCCAACCCCTCACCATGTTTTCGTTAAAAGAAAAGCCTGGGACCCACTCCCCCCAACAAAGTGGCCCTCTAGCTCTCAAGATGGCCCACGTTTTCCCTAGAATATATATATCTCAGATTTCCTAAATAACTCTGTGTCTCTGACACGTCCTTAAATCTGTTTCTATGATGATTCTCAAGAACTTTCTGAGATGTTTGTCAAGAACCCCATTCATTCTGAGTTGGGGTCCCCTCTCCAGGAACTCTTCAGACCTCCCCCAGTGACAGTTACCATACCAGGTTCCTTGTATTGCACCGTTCTGAGAGATCTGACCTCCTTCCGGGGCAATACTCTAGCCCCAAGTTATTCTGCCTTTCTATACCTCTGTTTCCTCCTGGATAAGAATAAGGGTTGGGGTTTGCCACACCCTGTCTCCCATCTAACACTAATCTCTGGCTTCTCCCTGAAACCTCCTTGCAGGCTGTGGTGACACACAGGCCTGTAATTCCAGTGACTCAGTGACTCAGGAGGCTGAGGCAGGAGGACTGCAAGTTCAAGGCCAGCCTCAACAATTTAGAGAGACCCTGTCTCAAAATAAAAATAAATAAATAAATAAAAAGGACTGGATGTAGCTCAGTCGTAAAGCACTCCAGAGTTCAATACTCAGTCAAAGAAAAAAAAAAGAAAAAAGAAAAAAACTCCTTGCACAGCAAGGCTCCAGGTACTGGAATGCACTAAAGTTTCCTAACATCCCACCAAATGAATTCCTTATGAGCCCAACTTCTGGGTTTATACTAACTGAGAAAATACTGCAAGCCCTGACCTTCAACACTCAAGCTTGTTCTCATTCCCGGATGCCTTTCCAAAGAGGAAAAAAAGCTAACTTTTGCCCTCTAGGGTGGGAAATGTGAAAGGCACAGGCACAGGCACAGAGAGCTCTGCGAATCCAGACCACAAACAAACCCCTCCCAGGCGTGGAGAACCACAGAGCCCGGCCCTGACCCGTCTCTTCTCCATCCCCAGAGTGGAAATTCTAGAAGCAGAGGGTGCCCAGACGGACCCTGCTTTCACTCCCTTGCCAACTGCCAACTGCCGTAAACCTGTTCCTGTCCCTTCGAAGTTGTAACGTGTGGAGCCAGAAATCTGGAAGAATTTAACACCCCGTCCATGCAGACACAGGAAAACATTGTTCAAAGTAAACACTGGAATCCCGCCCTCATCATGCAGGAATGTAGAGCCACAGGGTCTGAGCTCAGCAGCTTCTCAGAAAAGCCCCCGCTAAGCCCTCGCTCTGTTTTGGGGCTACAGACAAGGGAGGCTCTGGAGGGGATCCACCAGCTTATTCTCTGGCCAACCCAGGCACCAGCCTAGGTAGGGGGTCAGCACACACAGGCTTCTTCCCTCCTGGGGCAACATGGGCAATCCTGTCTGCAGCTGCTGGCTCGAGAACTGGGTATTTCTCCCAGGACTCAATTTCTGTACAAAAGACCGGCATGGGCCTTGAGCTTGTGAAAATCAAAGGAAGCAGAGTCACCCTCCTGAAACAGAGAGGGGCTCAGGATGCTGTGGGACTTTCCATTTCCTTTGCCTCCCAGCAGGCTGTGAAAGGCTGCTCTGTGCCAGGCAAGGGTGCAGTCCTTTTAACCAAAAGATGTGTGTGCTTGCTCGATGGGATGTGGCCACCGACATTCATTTCACTTTGACTGAGGCTTAACTAATTCCATCTCTCAACAGCCATGTGCCAAGGTCCCCGCCTCATTTCCTCTAACTCTGGAGAGTAGGGAGAAAGGACTTGCTTTATCCAGAAAGATGTTTCACTTTTAATCATTTGTGTCTCTGGGTCCCTCTGCCTAAAGTGGTGCATAAAATCCCCCTCACCAAATTAATGGAAGGTTTTTCATAGAGTGTGGAAGGAAGCCCATAATTGGAAATGGTTCAAGTAGGAGTCCAAAGATGGACACTGCTTGAACGTCCTCACCCAAACTCAGATGAAGTATTAAATGTGCTTAGGACCTGAGGGCTCTGATCTAATGAATAGATTAATCCATTCATGGGTTAATGGATTAATGGGTTACCTTGAAAGTGGGTTTTATAAAAGCAGGTTTGGCTCTGTCTCTCCACGTGATGTCCTCTGCCATGGTGTGATTCACCAGGGAAGACCCTCACCAGATATTAAACAGACAGCAGTACTATGCTCTTAGACTTCTCAGTTTCCAGAACTATATGCCAAATAAGCTTCTATTCTTTATAAAATGCCCAGTCACAGGTATTTTGTTATAGCAATAGAAAATGGAGTAAGGAAGCCACTTAGCCACCCAAAGATCTGAATAGGGTCCTACTTAGTGGAGGGGCTGCCAAGAAGTTTAAGGGCAACAATAGCAGCAAATCAGGTCTTTAGGAAGTGGCCAAAGAAGCAAATCATTAAATATTCAACATGGTAGTCCATCGCTTTCTGACTTTCATCATTACCTCACTCATTCCATTCTTGAGCCCTGTGGGATCCACCAAAGTCAAGCCCAAGGATTTTGATAGCCAAGTTCAAGGGCTTGTTTAATCCATTCATTTATAAAAATATACTGAGTACTCCTTCCAAGCCAAGTGGCAAGAAGGATGCTATCCCTGCTCTCAGGAAGTGTGTATAATCTAGAACAGAAGTTGCTGAGGGGTGGTCCTGGGACAGAAGCAGCCCCAGTAGCAGCATGGGGGTGTTTGTGGGAAATAGAATTTCTCTGGTTCCACCCTGGCCACTAACAGAAACTCTGGGACAGAGTCCAGCCATCGGTATTTCACAAGTCATCCAGGGGGGATTCCTCTGCCCACCAAAGTTTGAGAACCACTGATTGAGTCTGTCACCACCTTACACTGGAGAACAGAGAAAATCCAAAAGTGTAACACTTTGCTCTAGGGAGAGGTCACAGAAACGGCGAGTGTTCATATGCTCTTCGACCCAGGACAGCTGTGCCAAACTGATGTCAGTGGAAAGTTTTTATTCCAATTTCAGACATACTTTTTCCACCTTCATTTGGTCTCTCTTTAGTAGTGATGTCTAAAACTTTATTTTGAAGAACAGGCAGGAAGCCTCCCTCCAGTCTGAGCCACACGAGAGCTGGAGTTGCTTTTGACTTGCAGCAACCCTCCGGTGGGTGCCTCGCTCTGCATTCTTAACAAGACAGCTCTGAGAAGGTTGTCTGTACTACTGTCTACAGGGACTCCCTCAGCTAAGTTTGGGTGGGTATCAAGGAAATTAGACAAGCAGGCTTTTCTAATTGAGTTGATTTTTTTAAATAAAGCACCAACCAATAAAGTCAAATTTCATTTATCCATTCTGTAGATGATTTCCATATGCCCAAGCTCAATCATCTCCTTCATACTTAGTGCTCATCTTGTCAGACCTATTGGCAGCAATTGAACATGCCACTTTCTTCCAGGTTATCACCTGAGTAGAACATGCTCTTTGCTGCCTTCTGCTTCTCTGCCCAATATTTGGAGCAAAAGGAGCCCCAGGCTCTGTCCTGAGTACCTATCATCATCTATACACTCTCTTGGATGTATCTCTAGCCCCTGACTATTCGCTCAACTCCAGGCTTCTCTATCCAACCTCCCACCAGGCATCCCTTCCGGGATATGCTATAGGGACCTTAGACCTACGTTACTCAAGCTGGACTCAATACCCTTCTCCTCCACCACATACAGAAACCTGCTTTTTCACTTCAATTTTATTCAACAGCACCACTAACGAGTTTGATGTCAAGATTACCAAGGGTCTTTTCTGTTTTATCCTCTGTCTCCTGATCCAATTTATCAGCATGTCCACTTAGCCTGTAGAAAAATCCTAAATCCATTGTTTTCTCCATTCTTCAACAACTACAACTAACGATAAAAATAATTCACACAAGGGGTGCCCATCTTTTATGTGTATTGATGCATTGAAATTTCCAATAAATATATGAGTTAAGTGCTACTACTATCCCCTTAGAGATGGTAAAGTTGAGGCATGGAAAGGTTGAGCGACTTGCCAAAGCCCTATGTCTGCTGTCGTGGAAACAGGATTTGGATAGTTGGTACCAGGATTCACGTGATCAAACACCATGTTCCTGGTGCTGCCTTGATATCCACCTTGTATCCAAACTGGACTCTGTGCTTTAACTCTTGCCCCATATAATTTATTTTATATATAAAGCAGCCAGAGTGATCTTTCCAAAACGTGCATCAGTATGCAAGTCACTCCCCAACCTAAAAATCCCTCCAGAACGCTTAGGATGCAATCCAAACTTGTACCATGGGCTGACTCTGTCCACTTCTCAAGTGTGTATATCTGTCTCTGTCACCTCAGACTTAACAAACTCCAGCTACTCCCTCCACCTGGCTTTTGGTCATTTGGATCTGTATCACATCACCTTATTTTATTTTCATTACAGTGTGTTATCACTATCTTAAATTATTTTACATTTGTTCATTTACAATTTTTTTTCTACCAGCCCTCTCTGAATTTAATTTCCACGAAAGGAAGGAACTTATCTGTCTTTTCCTTCACGTATATCCCAGGACATAGAACTATATAAATAATCACTGATGACCTACTCTGTATGCACTACAGGCATAGAAAGTATAATCGCTGTCTTTAAGGATGTCACTGTCTGTAGTCCCACTATAGCTTGCCTGAGAGTAGGGGAGATATCATGAGGAAAAAAGAGGAGTAATTCTCATCTAGCCCAGGAAATCAAGACGACTTCCTGAGGTGAATAACCTGATCTGTTTTATTTCTTTTTTTTTTGTTTGTTTGTTTTTAAATTTTTTATTGTTGGTTGTTCAAAACATTACAAATTTCTTGACATATCATATTCCACACTTTGATTCAAGTGGGTTATGAACTCCCACCTTCACCCCATACACAGATTGCAGAATCACATCAGTTACACATCCATTGATTTACATATTGCCATACTAGTGTCTGTTGTGCTCCGCTGCCTTTCCCATCCTCCACCATCCCCCCTCCCCACCTCTCCCCTCCCCTCCCCTCCTCTCTCTCTACCCCCTCCACTGTATAACCCTGAGGGTCTCCTTCCATTTCCAAGCAATTTCCCTTCTCTCTCCC
>NW_025999870.1:2564348-2567685 GCF_001458135.2 Marmota marmota marmota
GGTCTGCCCACCTTGCGGGCGCGGGTGGCGGCTCCGCTCCGCCGCCTCTCCAATTGGGGTCATGCGGTCACCATGCCAGCGAGCCGCTGGGCCTGCTCAGGGCGCTGGCAGCGGCCCGGCTCCTCCCCTCTGGCTCGACGACAAATCGAGAGAGACTCGGGTGTCTGTGCCTCACCCCCCCCACCAGGAGACCAACTGTTTCTGTCGCCGCTGGTATTGATGAAGTTCTCTCCTCCGCCGCTTTCTGATGACATCAGATCTCTGCCATGTTGGTATCCTATACGAATGGCAGCATTTCGTTCCCCTTGCCGGGCAACCAAAGCAACGGGTGAGTCCTGACCGGCCCTCAGCAGGACCCGGACCGAGAAGCAGTTTCCGCGGGCTCCTAGCCCTGGGCCAGGGCTGATCTGTTTTATTTCAAAAAATAATTATTCTGGACCAGACCTGGCAGAGTTATAGTTACAGAGAGTATTACAGAGTTCTAGGTCCAAAGATAAATGAGAGGGTGGTCCACTTCCTTAGTGCCAATACAACTTGGAGAGCCTATTAGGATACAGATCACTGAATCTAACCACTCCTACAAGTTTCTGAATCAGCAGTTCTGGAGTATGGGCCAGAAAATTGTATTTCTGACAAATTCAGAGGTGAAAATCAATGTCACTTGTCTAAGGGACTATATCTTAAAAATCCCTTAGAGTAAACAGTCTTTTTCTCCTAGAATACCAAGAGGATAGCTGAGGGCAATACTGAGCATTACTGCTCTGAGAGAAATGCAACTGATGAGATCAGAGGGAAATACCCAGGTCAGCAAAGGAGAAGGATCCAGAGGAGATTTCTTGGGAGAAATGATACCTGAGTTAAGTTGTAAATAATGATTAGACATTAATGAGACAAGCAAGAAAAGGAAGAAAAATAAGGGAAACTTGAGGAGAAAGTTAAAATACAGTGCATGGTTTTTAAAAAGTACAATGGATTTCAATATTGTTGAAGCAAAAAGCATAAAGCAAAGATTAGCTGAAGGTAAGAATGAAGCAAGCAGGAGATCTGAGTCCTCTCAAAGACGAGTAGCAGGTCAAGCTGAACAAGAGCAAGGTGAGCATAACATACTTAGGGAACTTCTAAAGCGGTGGCCAACACATAGGGTGCACATGGGTTGGGGCAACGTGTTGTAAGAAATGAGATTGTAAGCAAGAGTGGAGTCAACCACGAAGCTGTTTCCTCTGCCTGGAATGTTCATGCTCAAGAGTTCTCTTACAGGCATCATGGTGACTGTTGAATGACTTTGAATAGGAAGTGGCATATCAGTTTAGCATGTTACAAAGATTCCTGAGGCAGAAATATGCAGCTGTTCCTCAGGATTCCCTTCCTGAGTACCAATTTGTTACAAGTAAGCAGCTGCCCAGCTGAAAACTCTGTTTCCCACCTCTCCTTCCTCTCTGTGCTTTGTATCTAGCTAGAGCCTTGTTGTCTGAGTTCTTGCAACCTGCAGACCTGGCTCAAAAATTCTCCACCCTTCACTCTGTTTCTTTCTCCATTCATAGATTAGAAAGAAAGGAATCCAAGATCCCAGGAGATTGCTAAACCTCCAAGCTGGAAGGACTTTGGATCCCTGAAGCACTGCAGAGCAATCAATGACAAAACATCCAACTGAATTTGGTAGTGAGAAATAAACTTAATGTTAAGCCCCTGAGTTGTGGGAGATTGTCACAGCACCTAGGAACATCTTACTTTGATTTCTATTGGCTTCATTATAACAATAATTTGGAGACAAGCAAGGCTGAAGGAGGGGATTATTGAAGAAGTTGTTTACCAACTGGGGAAAAAATTGAGAGACTAAATCATGGAAATGACCAAGAGAATGAAGACAGAGAGGTAAATGCAATGGCTATTAACTACAGGGAGGAAGGAGAGTGAGGGGTCTAGATTGGGCTCAGGTGTCTGGCTCAGGTGATGGAGCAGCAAGAGATGGAGCAGGCAACAGAGAAGGAAAAGAGGGCTTGGGGGTAAAATACTCAGTCGCATTTTTGACATTATAGAAAATTCAGGTAGCAATCCCCAGTGTGTAACTGGAGTCTGAGATGATGATCATAATTGTAGATCTGGAAGAAGTGAAACCAAAGATCACTCTCCTTCGCAAACCCCAAAGCATGAAATGAAGAAAGGGATAGGAAATGAATCATGAGCATTTGAATACATGAGAAAGAGACTCCTGAGAGGAGAACTGGGCAAGTGGGACCTCAGGAAGCCAAGGAGACTAATGTCAAGGGCCACAAATACATCAAGAAATTCAAGGACCAAATGTGCCCATTGAAGTCGACATTAGAAGCTTATAAGAGGACAAGAAAAATCAGAATCAGAAGGCAGTGGAGTTAATGGGAAAGGAGGAAATGAGGATGGCGAATGCAAAAACAAGCCATTAATGAGGGTCCACGTGCAGCAAGATGTCACCTTCTTGTTCCCTGTAAGTCTTTACTATAAACCTGTGAGTTAGTATCTCTGGGTTAAAGAAATGAGCTCAGAAAAATTAACTCACTTTCTCAAAGTCACATATTTATTAAAGGTGAGGTTAGAATGCAAAACAAGTCAAGCTGATTCCTAAACCAGTGTTTTTTGTTTTTGTTTTTGTTTTTTAACATACCTAAAATCCCAGCTCCTCAGGAGGTTGAGGCAGGAGAGAACCCAAGTTCTAAATAAATGGAAATGGAGGGGTATAAAATGTTCATTCTAAAAATGTCAGTTTTCCTAAAATTGTTCCATATATTCAATGCAATCTTAATCAAAATCCTAACAGGAATTTTTGTAGACACTGACAAATTGATTTTAAAATTCATATGTACATAGAAAGGGCTGAGAGTAAAGAAGTCAATCTTGAAGAGGAATCTATTTGAAGAACCTGTTATACTGGATTTCAAAACTTATTGTAAGCTACAGCAATTGAGACAGTGTAATAGCATAATATTGTTGTAACAGCAGGTAAATAAACACCACCACAAACTGAAAGCCCAGAAAAGACCCATTCCTATGTGGTACTGCAGAGCTGTGAGTAAAAGACACTGTTCTCAATGAATGATGCTAGATCACTTGAATATCAAGATGGAAAAATAACTATATTTAATGCCCACCCTCTTACTATAAACAAAAAGCAATTCCAGGTGGGTCATGGTTTTTTATTTGTTTTTGTTTTTGTTTTTGTTTTGTTTTTTGCTTTGTTTCATTTTGTTTTTTGAAACCAGGGATTGAATCAAGAGGCACTTAACCATTGACGCACATCCTCAGCCTATATATATATATATATATATATATATATATATATATATATATATTTTTTTTTTTTTTT
>NW_025999870.1:2568539-2601303 GCF_001458135.2 Marmota marmota marmota
CTCAGTTGCTTAGGGCCTCATTAAGTTGCTAAGGCTGGCTTTGAGCTTGTGATCCTCCTGCCTCAGCCTCCCAAGTTGCTGGGATTACAGGTGTGTGCCATCACACTCGGCAGGTGGGTCACAGTTCTAACAGTTTGAAGTAAAACAATAAAGCTTCTAGAAGACAACAGAAGAAAATATCTTCATGCCTTATTGCTGTCCATCAAAAGACATTATTAAAAGAATGAAAGGCCAGACTCAGAATGGAAGATTTGTAAACTCTATGTGAGCAAAAAAGGCTTGTCTACAGGAGATTTAAAACAAAAAGCTATCAATAATAAAAAGGCAGGAGAAAAAAGAAACAAGGAAAAGAAGGAGAAAAAAAAATTGACCAAGAGACCTTAATTAGGCATGTACAAAAGACAATAATCGAAGGGTAAAATAAATAACAATGTACGCATCCTCAGAAAATTTGCATTAACACTGTAATGAGAAACCACTGTGGCTCCCCCAAGAAGGGCTAAAATCATTAAAATGGATACTACCCAATTGGGGTGAAAATGTAGAGTAATGAGAACACTCAAACACTTCCATTGGGAACGTAAATTAAAGTCATTTTGACATCCTCTACAACATCCCACCCTTTGACTTTACAATTCCACTTCTAGGTTCAGATATGTCTAGCATAAAAATACAAGGTCAGGGTCAAGAATGTTTATCACTGCACTACTTATAATAACCAAACACTAGAATAATCCAAATCCCCACTGAAGCAAAATGAATAAATACACAATGGTATAGTCATTTAATAAAATACTATACAGCATTTAAAAGTAATAAGTTATACGTATGTGCAACCACTTCACCGAATCTCACAAATATAAATCTTACAAATATGGGGGAGAAAATAGGCACCAAAGAGTCAAATGAAGTATATTTACATAAAAGTTCAAAAAATAGGCAAAATATGATCTTAACACACTTGTTTGATCAAGGCCACAATTACTATGCATTCTAGAGAATACAATTAGCCCTCCATATCTACAGGTTCTGTATCCATTGAGAATTCAAGCAAACATGAATCCAAAATACTCAGAATGGGGTTTTGTACCTGTACTGAACAAGAACAAGTACAGACTTTTTTGTGTGTCATTTTAAAGAAATCTTTTTCTACTCTAAATAATTTCCTAACAATTTACATAGCATTTACATGTATTCAATTTTATAAGTAACCTAGAGAAGATTTTAAGGTACACAGGAAGATGTGCCTAGGTTGTATGCAAATACTATTCCATGTTATATAAGGGAATTGAGTGTCTATGGATTTTGGTGTCCACTGGAGTCCTGAAATAAAACCCCTGAAGATACTAAAAGGATGTCTCTACTCACCTCTGAGAACTAGAGTGGGCATTATTGATGAGACCTAATAGCAATGTCTGACATCTCAATGTGGGTGGGTGTTAGCCAGCATCCACTTCTGGCCAATCACAAAGAAGTGAGCTTTATGTCTTTCTTTGTGAACTTTAGGCATATTTCAAAATTTTTTAAAAATTTATGTACATGCCCCCAAAATAATCTGAATTGGATTTAATTGCTATTATATAGGATTTATAAACAAATGGTGAATTATTATAATTATTACATTTAATTTCACTAGTGTTTTGAATCTTATGTCTGCTCTTATTTCATTTTTCCCATCTTTTGACAAATTATGTGGGTTTTTTTAAAAACTGGTGTCTTTTAATTATACAAAATAATGGGATTCATTGTAATATTTGTATATAACAAAATTTGGTCAATGTATGTACATAATTTGGTCAATTTCACTCTCCAGTACCTTTCTTTTCTTGTCTTTCTTCCTGCCATGCCCCTCACCTTCAATCCCCAGTGGTAGATTCTACTGGTCTCCCTTCTATTTTCATGAAATATCTTTTATTTTTCCTTTTTTATTTCTAATTTTCCACATATGAGAGAAAACACATGACCCTGGAGTGTCTAAGTCTGGCTTATTTCATTTAACATGATAATCTCCAGTTCTATCCATTTCCCTGTAGATGACACAATTTCCTTCTTCTTTATAGCTGTGTAAAATTTCACTGTGTACATATGCCACAACTTAAAACCAAAATACAAATAACACAATCAATAAATGGATAAATGAACTAAACAGACCTTTCATAAAGAAATACAAATGGCCAACAAATATATGAAAAAAAAATGTTCCTTGTTCTTAGAAATTAGGGAAATGCAAATCGAAACTACACTGGGGCTGGGATTGTGGCTCAGTGGTAGAGCGCTTGCCTAACATGCATAAGGCACTGGGTTCGATCCTAAGCACCACATAAAAATAAATAAAATAAAGGTATTGTAAAGGTACTGTGTTCATCTACAACTAAAAAAAATTTTTTTTTAAACTACACTGATATTTCATCTCGCTTCAGTTAGAATGGCAGCCATCAAGAATACAAATAATAACAAATGCTAGTGAGGATGTGGTGGGGGGGCAGGGAGAAACTCATATACACCACTGGTAGGAATTTAAGTTAATAAATTTGTATAACCCCTATGGAAATCAGCGTGGATGTTTCTTAAAAGACTAAGAATGGAACCACCACAGGACCCAGCTATACCACTCTTTAGGGTATTTACCCTAAAGAACTAAATTCAGTGGCCAATGTAGTGATACATGGATAGTTGGGCACAATGCACAATAGCCAAGTTATGGAACCAGCTGAAGTGTCCATCAGTAGAAGAACAAATAAAGAAAACGTGTGTTTTGATTTTTGAAAATGGAGTTTTGATTTTTCTTTTGAAAATACCTAGATGGCAAAGCAGGAGAAAGGAGCAGGAAGTGGTAGACAGAAATGGGACATAAATTTCTGGAAGGAGGGAATGAAAGATTATCTAGAAGAATGGATAGATGTCATCCAAGACAGACATGGATACAGGGTGTGACTGCAGGGCTATCAGTAAGGGTGTTGGGGGGTGGGGGGAGGGGAAATTCTCCTTTGCACTGTCAGGAGCCCTGGATGGAGGAGTGGGAGAAGGGATCAGGTGTGGTGGTGGAGAACAAGGGGGAAACCGGGTAGGAGATAGAGATTTATGAGTGTGACAATAAAATCTGCAGAGGTACAGCTGGGCAGCCTGCATCTCCTAAAAGAAACAGACCTGGCCATTGGCCACTGACTTTTGGACTGCAATTGACGAGTTGGCCCGTCTCTCTAAGGCCGAAAGTGTCTAAAACCAGAACAAAAATCATTCTTTCCCATGTTCCTAAAAACCTTAGGAATTACCAAGGTAAAACAAATATTTATTTTAGAAATAAACAACAAAAATTAATATTAAAGTAGGCCAAGTATTTCCAGGCAACAAGCCTGATCTGCTACACATTCCTGGTGTCTGGTTTCAACCAGGCACTCACTGAAACTTGGCCAACATCTATTCCTTTCTCGGTGGCTTCCTGGCGCATTCCACCACACAGCTCCATCTCTATGAGCTGTGGATGCTACTCTGTTAGCTGCCATCCTCTATAATGGACTCCCCAGCATACTATTTACTAGGGGGGCTGGAGGACATCAGATGCTATGCTGGTCATCCTGACTTAAAATACTTTCTTCTCAACACCTTCTCCTGAGTCTATTTTCCTACCTAAACATCATTAGAGACCTGGGTGGCCTGAGGACAACTGGGACTGGGGAAGGCCCAGAAGGTCCTGGGTCCAGGGCTGGGGTCCAGCCAGGGTTCAGTAGCTGGTGGAAAAGTCTGAACCGAGATGCAAAAACTGGCTAGATGAGCGAAGGTCTAAGTCAGGCAGGAAGAAGAGGAGCAGGCAAAGCCATAATTGAACATCAAGCCAGTCGAGCAGGCAACAGAAATCAAGAACCAATGTCAGGCAGTGGTGTGGTCAGAGCTTGATGGGTTCAAGTTCCTGGCCTCGTTTTTCTCTAGTGAAGTGTCAGTGAGGTTGGGACAACTTTGGGGATGAGAATGGAGATGGAAGGGGTAGAAGTAGATCCTGAGCCTGTTAAAGGCAGAGCCCAGCACCTGGCCTAGGTCTGGCCCCTGGCGTGAGTCAGCTGAGGCAGGAGTATGCATATACCATAAATGCTAAGTCCTATCGGCCACCACCCTGGAGTGCCAGCAGCCTTTTCTAAGATGGCTTCTCCCATGCATTTCCAGCATTTGTCAGAGCTGACCCCACACAGCAACACTAGAGGCTGGAGGATCCGCCATGTACAGAGCTGGGGAACAAGTCCTGAGGTTGAGCAGCAGCCACCAGCATATGATTCTCAGTGTCTTTCTCCTGAACTTGTGGTCCCAGTTCTTCATGTCTCCTAGGCCCCCTCGCTTTGCCCTCTTCATCAGCATTTTCCAAATGTCCCCTCCACTATACCCCTCCTTTCTGCCTTTAAACATTTCCAAGTCTCCCCTCCTCTAAAACATTCTTCCCTTGACCCCAAGCTCCTCTTACTTCTATTTTTCTCCTTTTCTCTGCCAAAATCCCCCAGGGAATGCTGCACCAGCTGCTGTCTTTCCCTCACTCACCACGGCCCTTGGCCTGGTGGCCGCTGTCACACACCACTGACAACACAGGGCAGGAGGAGCCAATGGCTGATACAGAAGCAGAAGGCACAGCCATTGAGACTTAAGAAGTGCAGGTGGCAGACACAGGCACACCAATACACACAGACACACACATGGAAAAATACACAGATACAGAAGTGGACACACAAACACACAGACACACACACATAGAAATGCATGGACACACAGAGACATAGAACACCCCAATACACCGACACACCCCAACATAGATACACAGAATAAAAATAAACATACACACATAAACATAGAAATATGCAGACACAAACATAGACACCCACCAACACAGGCACACACACAGATACACACACACGTGCAGAGAAACAGACACACAGAAACACATAGACACATGGGGCTGGGGCTCAGTAGCAGAGGGCTTGCCTAGCATGTGTGAGGCACTGGGTTTGATCCTCAGCATCACATATAAATAAATAAATAATAAAGGTATATCTATCAACAACTAAAAAATAAAAAAAAAATAAGAAACAGACACAGTACACTGACACTGACTTCTGTACACAAAGACAAAGACACGCAGTTATATGCACACACAGACACACAGAGAGACACAGTAGTACACTGACGTACATACACAGGTATAGACACAGAAACACAGATAGGCACACAGACACACACACACAACAGCCCATTCTAATTTGGCAGCCTGAGTGCTCTCTCTTTGCCTAAAGAGGATGAGGAGAGAACCTCAGGGCCACCCATAGCGTGGTGGGAACACAGTGCTCAGCATGAGGACTCGGAACCCCTAATGGTGGCAGCGCCAGGAGGTCAAAAAGGATCCTAGAATCTCGCTGTACCCAGGGGTGCATCCAGGTTTCATCAGGCCTGAAGTTTCTACGATAGGGAAGGAAGCTCTCTTTGTGCCCTGCAGAAATCTAGTGCTAAGCTCTTAGAAGACATCCCTGAAATTATACCCACAGTCAGGGTGGGCAGGGATTGTCAAGATGCCTGGAGGATGACTATGACCTTGGGACCCAGAAGGTCAGCTGTGCAGCCACCTGCTTTCTGGGACCATAGACCAGCAGTGGGCATATCTCCCCAACAAGTGACATCATCTGAATTTGAACCCAGGGCCTCTGGCTTCTCATGATCTTAACCAGCTTCACCGGTTGAGCCCCTCCTATGGACTCAACAGAGCTCAGGCAAGGGCCAAACAGAACCTGTAAACATGGACAAACCACTCTAGGGAATCTGGGGGTTCTACTTCCCTGAACTGGGTGCCTGGGTTCTGGGCCATTCTTTACCAAGTCAAGAAGAAGCACAGCCTCTTCATCCATAAAGGCTTTTCTCTTTTCTTTCCACCCTCCTGATCTATACCAAGGTGACTTGGTTGATCATGAGATTTCTTACTAGTTTTCATTTGATTGACAAACATTTTATAGCTTGTTCTCAATTACATTTAAACAACCAACTTGAACATTAATTGTTATTTTGTAAAACTTCTCTTGGTTAGGTGGCTTGTCATGATCTTCCCTACAGATTCTTAATAATAAAGGCATGGACCAATTCTAGCTAAACATTCTTTTGTCCTGAGATGGGTCAAGACCCAGTTGTGCATCCATAGAGTACATCATCATATAACATCATCACCCCCACCCCTCTGGTGGAAACAAACACATGTGTATTTTGGGGTGTTTGGCTTTGTTTTCCTGTTTAAGTAGAGTTGTTGGCTGTGGCTATACTGTAGCATCACCTGACCATCTTTATAAATATATCCAAGCCCAAGCACTCTGCAGACAAAGTAAACCAGAGATCTGGGGATGGGGTATGGGGCACTTGAACATCATTTTTGCAGAGTCCTTGGGGGTAAGGGACTGTGGAAATCATTGATGGTAAGGAATACCTAGAACACAGAGTCCTTTAAGCAGAAGGATTCTCCTGCCTCTTGGGGGACACTGGCATTGGGAAACAGGACCCCATCCACCAATACCTGAGAGGTTTCTCTGGTTCCCCATCCTTCTGTGGCTATCTTGGCTGCTCCTCTGCCCGGTGTTTACTTCTTATCTTCAGCTGTCCCTGGTGCTCTTGATCCCACTTCCCCCTGGGTCCTCTCTTTACCAGCCATCCTCACGCTGTTGCCCTGAGGTGGTCCAGGAGCCCGGCATCCAGGGTAAATGGGGACATTGTGACATCAGCAGTTGCTAAGTTTCCCCTGCCTTGAATTGCTTGCCCTAGTTGTCCCCCTCAGCAAGCCCAGCTGACTCCAAAAATGCTCCATGCCCAGAGGCTGAAGCAATCATTTTTGTCCCTGGGAGGAAATGCCTACTATGTGCCGGACCTATACCAGTTACTTTGTATGTATGATCTCATCTCCGAAGAGTTAAAAAAGATAACTGAGTTTATTTCACTTCAACCAACAGTTCTGGGCCAGACCTGGTCAGTTTCGGGGACAGATGAGACAAGTGTTCTACTTCCTGAGTGCCAGAATCACCTACAAGGCTGATTGTGACACAGATGGCTGGGTCCTGCCTTCCAGAGTCTCTGATTCAGTAGACCCGGGGTGGGTCCCAAGAATTTGCCTTTCAACAACAAGCTCTTTTTTCACATTGGGGAGGGACATTCCAAATCAGGGAAGGATCAGGTGCAGTTACAGATGGGTGGAGAAGCCTGCATGTTTGGGAATGCTGTCCGGAATGCTCAGGCAAGGAAGAAGAGGTAGGGAGTTGGGTTGGGCAGTCTGAGATGGTTTTATTCTCTCTGTTAGCAAGGCTGGGGAAGATGGCGGCCATCTATGTTGGGGAAGAGGTGGGGAGTTGGGTTGGGCAGCCTGAGATGGTTTTATTCTTTCCTGTTAGCAAGGCTGGGGAAGATGGCGGCCAGGGTAGGGACAGGTTCGAAGTATGTCATGTAAGAAGGCGACTACCCTGTGGTTCCACAAGAACCTCCAAAGATTGGATCCATAAGCCTCCTGCAGCTTCAAGTGACTCCAGGCTGCCTAAGGACCAACCACATGAAATGCACAGGGCTCAGATGGGAGACAGCCCTTGGACAAGAGTGACATCAACCTGCCAGTGTACCAGAGGGTGCTTCAAGAGGCCAAGATCACATCTCTTTATATGTCGTTCATGGCAAGACTCCAAGGCTAGAAAAGAAAATCTATAGCCTGAGTTGTTTTCCTCCCACAGGGTTTGGCCTGGCTTTTCATAGTTGGCTATGGGGAATTTGCTGTGAGCAGCAAATTCCCCATAAGTCAGCATGATATGTATCTGGGCTCACCATCGGCTTCTACAGGCTGTGAGAAGCAAGCCAAGCAAGTGTGCAACATGAACTGGCCTGTCACTGGCATACCTGGTGACTTCCTGCCGAGCACAGATCCTGAGCACAGCTCCATTCCTTCATGCCAGGCAGAATAAGTTAATCAGCTGCCGCAGTCCGGCTGCAGCAAAATAACCGGGGGGTGACGAATAACTTGTGTACGTTGATACAGCAGGAGTGGAAGCCGTTTATTGCAGGACAGGAGCAGTATTTATACATTCCACACAGCTTATCTAATTAGCATAAACTAGATACATCAGTCAACCAATAAGGAATCTCTACACTTAATGGCTCTCTTTTGTTACTTCTCAAACCACTCCCTCTGGCATTTTGCCAGGCACCATCCACACTTGTTTACGAACTCTAACATTCCCCTGGCAAAATGCCAGGTGTTATTTTGACTTGTTTACAGACTCTAACAATCAGCCAGGGAGGGTTCAGAGCGGGCTCTAGATCACCTATGTACATGCATTGTATCAGATACTCTCAACTCTTCATGCACTATATTCCATGTTTGGTCTCTTTAGGACAAATCCAAGGATAATAATCCTAATCCCCAATCCTCAAAATGATGAAACTGAGGCACTCAGAAGTCGTCTTTTGTCTTAGTTCATTTTCTGATGGTATAACAAAATGCATGAGACTAGGCCATTTATAAAGAATGGAAGTTCATCTGGCTCACGGTTCTGGAAGCTGAGAAGTTCACAAGCATAGTGCTGGAATCTGGTGAGCGCCCTCCTGCTGGGTCATGTCATGATGGACAGAGCAAACGTGTCAGAGAGAGTTCCCTTTTATAGCAAAGAAACTGCAAAATAACCCATTCGTCCATGAATGATTTCATCTATTCATGAAGGCAGAGACTCCTGACCCAATTACTTCCCAAAGGCCCCACCTCCAAATACCATTAAAATATGGCTTTGGGGTTTAAGTTTCCAATACATGAATTCTGGGGGTTAAATATCCAAATCATAACACCCATTGACACACAATTTATAAGTACAAGAATCCATACCACAAAGAAGGGGATACCCAGGCAACTCTACATATCATCATTATAAAAACTCCTGAAATCCACACTCCTGCCCCTCAAATTACTGGCCAATGGGCTCAGACATATCTTTGACCTGAACACTCAAGTTTCATATAAAAACAAAAGGAAATCATTGAAAAATATCAATGAGTTAGGTCATGAGTTTATTAACTCTCCACTTGGTCCCCGAGTTGCCATTCAGGGTGTTAAGAATCAGCACAAATCATTTGATCTTAATAAGGGTCCCCCATGGCCTCCAGCTATGTAAAAAAAGGGGAAGGCATACAATATTGACTGGACTCTGGCCCAGAACAAAAACAGGACCTGGGCTGATCCAATAATCTCTCAGGAATGCAAATAGGAGGTAGAGAAAGAATTGGCTGACAATTGGCTGCAGGAGCCAAAGCTAAAAGAATGCTCTGAGTGTTATAAAGGCCATGAGGGGTTGTAGCAAGCCAAAGGAATCTGGGAATTGCAATTAGATATGTAGATATATAAATAATCTTTGGGCTAAATGTATAGAGTATATGAAACATAAATGAAATTTGTGCTTAGACTTAGGTCCCATCTCCATCTCAATATGCATATGCAAGTATTCCAAAATTTGGAAAAATCCAAAGTCCAAAACACTTCCAGGTCCCTATACATTTTTTTTTCTATACATATATAGGAAAATATATTTATAATATATAATATATAATTTTAATTTATAAATTAGTCATAGTAAAAGATGAATTACTTCTGTGCTTTGGGGCCATTATTAAGTAAAGTAAGGGTTACTTGAACGCAAGCACTGTGATACTGCCACAGTGGATCTGATAACCAAAATGGCTGCTCAGTGAATACTGGGAGGGTAGTACATATAGGATGGATATGATGAACAAAGAAATTATTCACATCCTGGCAGAACATCACACTGCTCAGAGTGACACATAATTTAAAACTTATGAACTATTTCCACTTAAAAGTTTGGACCAGGGTTGAATGCAAGTTACTGAACCTGCAAAAAGCGAAAGTGTGATTAAGAGGGGGAATACAGGGGTTAGAAATGATGGTGAAATGTGATAGACATTATTATTCAAAGTATATATATGAAGACACGAATTGGTGTGAATATACTTTGTATACAACCAGAGATATGAAAAAAATGTGTTCTATATGTGTAATAAGAATTGTAATACATTCTGCTGTCATGTCTAAATTAAAAAATAATTTAAAAAATTAAATTAAACATTAAATTAAAAATGGAATAAAGTCCATTAAACAAAAAAAAAATAGGGGGAATACAGTAAAAAGTTTGAGGTGTTTCAATCCATTGCAAACTTTATTATTGTGGAAGTTCAGTAGAATAAACAGTAAAACAATAGTAGCAACTAACTTTACCAATAAAAAGACACCCAATCAACCTCTAACTAGGGTCTTTCCTTTCTAACCAATCAAATATATTATCTTTGCCTTCTACATTCATCAATAAAAGCTCACCGCCCTCCCCACTGCTCTCTGACCCTCTTCAGGTTAAGTGCTGCCCAAATCATGATTTATTGTTTGCTCAAATGAATCCTGTTAAATATATTTTTTCTGAAGTTTTTCTTTAAACCAACTCTTTCTATCCATGGCTCACATCTTCAATCCAGTGACTCTAGAGCCTGAAGAAGGAGGATCACAAGTTCAAAACCAGCCTCAGAAATTTAGTGAGACCCTAAGCAACTTAGCAAGACCCTGACTCAAAATAAAATATAAAAAGGCTGTAGATGTGGCTTTGTGGTTAAGTGCCCCTGGATTCAATCCCTGGGTACAAACTTAAAAAAAAAATCTTTCTAAAGAATTTATACAGAATTTGAAAGGTATGGAGAAATCTAATTTTTTTCAAATGAATCTCCCTTTAATTTCTGGCTTACTTTAATTTAAATCTCATGGAAAGTAAACTGTGCCTGCCTTAGGCAAGCTTTAGTTTCACCTCCTTTAGGAAACATTGGATATCTTTCTTTATGAATACTATTAACTTTCACACTAGCAGCATAATGCTTATACCTGTCATAGCTGAGATCACACTTATCCTGAGTAGAGTTTATCTGCCAACAAATCTTGCAGCTTAACAGGCATGAGACCAAGTTCTGGTCATGTCATGTAAGTGAAAGGGGCAACTTTTAGGGAAAGTTCCCTAAAACGAGGGTGCATGCCTTTGTCATTCCCTTCTTTCTTTATTGCTGCTAGAGCGATCATTTTGTATCACACAATGACTTTAGGATCAGAAGCCACATACAGAACTCAATACAGAACTCAAGTTCTCTTGACACTGCAGAGGGCCATTCCCTCGCTGGACCACCTACATCTAAAATTTTCACATAAGACAGACATGAACTTCTGTCTGGTTTAAGCCAGATATTGGATTTTCTAGCACTCACAACTGAACATAATCCTGGCTGATAGAACACAGACAGATAAAGAGGGAAAAAAGCAAATTACAGGGCATTGTTTTCTCAACTAAACTACATGCTCCTTGAACACAGTCTAGCTCAATCATTCTTCCATCTCCAAAGCCTACTATAAACAATCCACAGTAAGTGTTCAAGAGAAGAACACAGTAATTTTAACCTATCAAGGTTCATAGAAATGAATTATATGAATCTCCACCAGAATTTGTTGGTATTGGTGAAAATTCTTAATTCTATCAGATGGCTAACAGCCCAGATAGGAGAATGAGAACCTCAAATAGTAATATAATGACATAAAACTGAAGGTCTTGCAGCATTGTGTATAATCTCAAGGGTCTGGAAACGATCTTAATGCAAATCAAAGGGTGACTGATTAAATATGGAAATCCGCATAATGGAAATTTAGTCTCCATTTAAATGAATGAAGCAAATCTATATGTTTGATGATCATGGTATATGGGTAAGTAAAAATGGCAAGACTTTTTAAAATACTACAGTCCCAAGAAAAATCAAAGAAAGTAGGTTATCAATGAAATGAGTTGAGGAAAATTTAATAGCAGTTGAAGCTAGTGATGAGTGTATGAGGGTACATTGTACTAGGGTCTCTATGTAGGAGAAAACTCTGTGATAAAAGTGAAAACAAAATAAAACCACATGGTTCTGAGCTTTGTTTTGTTATTTTGTGGGGTTTTTTTGGTGGGGGGAAGTACTAGGGATTAAACTCAGGGGCACTTAGCCACTGAGCCATGTCCACAGCCCTATTTTGTATTTTATTTAGAGACAGGGTCTCACTGAGTTGCTTAGCACTTCACTAAGTTGCTGAGGCTGTCTTTGAAGTCACAGTCCTCCTGTCTCAGCCTCCCGAGCAGCTGTGATTATAAGCATGCACCACCACACTGGGCCTGAGCCTTGTTTTTAATTTGTGTGTGTGTGTGTCTGTGTGTCTGCGTGTGTGTTTATTTTGTTTTTATTTCTGACTTAAAATATTTTCAAGTGCATCCTTTGTGGAAAATGAAAGGGTGAAAAAGATACAATTAAGTAGATCAATATGCACAGAGGATAGGTCTCTGGAATGCTAAGAAATTCCAACTGAAACTAATACGGAGGAAAGGAAAGCCCACCAAAGATGGGAGACTTGCTTTTCATTTTTTAGGCATGTTTCACCACATGCCTATATAACATATTCATTGCAGGGAGGGGCACTAACTTTACTGAGGAAGTTAGAGAACAGTGACACTAATTATCTACTGTGCATACTTAGAGGTAAATACAATTAACAGGGAATCCCCACCACACCCAATCTGCCCCTTTGCTTCCCTGGAGCCAAACCTTAGGTTCCAGGTCAAAGGTCATCTTCCACAGTAGGCACAGAACTCCAAGGGTTCCAGGAACAGACTGCTAACATAAATGTCACAATCAAACCACTTTGATTCATTAAGGAGTGATGGGTGACTGCCCACCTCTAAATGTTGAATTTCCAAATCTTTAAAACAGGACAGCAGTTCCCAAGATATCAATTACAGACTAGGAATGAATCTTGACTCTGGTTGCAGTCCTGCCAAAGAAGGCTCCCTCCCACAGTGCCCACCCCAGCTGGACTGATTGTTCCCTCTGCTATACCCCATGGCCCTTTGATTATACTTCTTTCAATGCATTTATAACATGCTACAGTCATTCATGTGCCTTTTGGACTACGGCTCTTTGAATAATTCATGACAATCATTGCCAGCCTTTATCAATGGCTTATCATTGATCAGGCAATATGCCAAGAGCTTTACATCTGTTATCTCATTTGGCCCTCAAACCCTGAAAATAAGGTACAATGTTTTAATCCCCACTTTTCAGAGGAAGAATCTGAATACCAGAGAAATTGAATAATTGGTTCAAGGTCATACAATTAGAAAAGGAGAGGGTGGGCAGAGGTAGAAGTTGAACTCCAGAACCTGCCTGCTTCACCAGCACTTTAAAGTTGGAAGACAGGATTTGTGTCCTAATCCAATTTGGAGATTCAATGCCTAGTACCTTAGTTTTAATAAAGCAAAATTAATCAACAAAATTTTATTGGGCAACTACAAAGCACAAAATTTATATAAAGGTAACGCAGAGAGTCCATTTCATGATGTTTTACCTAACAAGTTCTTTTCAAGAAAAATAGCTACTATATAGATAAACCTTGAAAACATTAGGCTAAGAAATTGTAGGATTCCACTTATACAAACTGTTCAGAACAGAAAAGCCCTTTGAGACAGTGTAGAGTTGTTTAGGACAGGGGAAGATGAGAAGTTTGGAAGGTGATTGTTAAAGCTTATGGAGTTTCATGTTCGGGTTATGAAAATATCCTAAAATTGATTGTGGTGATGCTGGCACAACTTGTGAATATATTAAAAACCAGTGAAATTTGATTTAAATTGTAAATTGTATGGAATGGAATTGTATCTCAATACAACCTTACTAAAAAGAAAAATATCTCTTCCAAATACATACCAAAGGCTAGGTAAGAAAGAGAATAGATAAAAGATATAATTAATAAATAGTGATTAATGATAAATTAGATAGCTGTTTAGGTATACAGATTTCTAGATGGACAGATGATTGATAGATATAGACATCAGTTGTCTGCTTAATTTTCTTTTTATGTTCTCCTTTGTAAGACTAGCAACCTAAAAGAGCAGAATATCCACCAAAACTCATGAAAATGACTAAGTTATTAAAATAGAAAACAACAAATAGGACTGAATCCTAAACCAGACACAGAAGTGCTCCTCCATTGGCTCTTTTAGCATTTTCTCATCAGTTCTGAGGGCCCTAATTTTGGGGTTCTCTGTCACATCTCTAAGGTGTACCTCTAATCTCCTAGCTTCTAGTTGTGTTTCCCTGATGAAGTTCAAGAAAGATTTTACTCAACCTTTAGCTTTCAACTCAAGAAAGAATGGTGCAATAGAGTTATCCAGAATAGCAGACAATCCCTTAGGAATTTATTTTATCTTTGAAACACATTACATAATTTATTTTGCAAGACAGTCACATAGCTAATTAATTCCATTTTTTTCCACTGGCAAATATTAATATGAGTTTGCACTGAAGCTCTGGAGATACACAGCATGCTGGAGCTGGAGGAGTCAAGCAATTGGTGAAATGTTTTCCATGATTTGTCTGCATACTGTGGATAATGCTTATGAAAATAGGTAACAGGTTCATAACCCCATGCACACGGCTCTCTAAACACACCCATAAGACTTTCTGTTCCTTCCCCCAAATCCATAAACTGATCATTAAACCACATGTTACCCAACCCCATAATGTATCATGTACAATCATAGCAGCATAACATTTCACTCAACAATGAACCACATAGACGAGAACTCCCACAAAATTATGGGGACATTGAAGCTGCCTTAGCTGTGTAAGTCACTCTGTGATATTCACACAAAATAAAACTACCTAGTAATGCATTTCTCAGGGTGTATCCTGTTGTTAAATGGCACAAAACTCCAAAAAATGCTGAAAGAATAAGAAGCTGTACTTTTAAGCTTGGAAACCACTAACCTAGACTATCACAACAGCATCCCAACAGCCTTCCTCCTTCTAGTGAAATTTTCTAAATCGATTTTTGACTGCTCTTGTTTACCTTGCTGACAACTTTCAAGCATCACCTTTCTCTCTTCCCCTTGTGCCCCCACAGCTGGCAAAGTGATATAAAAACCAGGATGCTCTCTGTTTGGGCACCAGCAAGAAATTCAAACTACACAAGCACCTACCTGCCTCACCTATAATGCTGGAATCCCCAGCTCTGCAGCATTCTGGAGGAGGAAAGGCAGAAAAGTTAAATGCACCCAATGTATTTGGGGTGGGGCANTATATATATATATATATATATATATATATATATATATATATATCAATCTCCTTTCTCACTCTTTCATCCACTTTGAATCAGTTTGGGAGTTCTGCTCTGATCTTCCCCAGAGAGCCTCACCCTCACCCTCTGTCTTTTGTATTCCCTCTTGGTGTGTGATATCATCAGTCTTGGCATCCTAACAAAATTTAGGGTGGCGGTCCACCTTGCTCCTGGTGGTGAACCACAGCATCTGGTCTCTCACCACCAGAAGAAACTCTCCACACCACTGCTAGAGCTATCTTTCAAAACCAGCTTTGCTGGGATAGTAGTTTGGCTTGACGGTGTTCTTGGCTTCTCACTGCCTACAATCCCAGTCACAGAGCCCTCAGCCCCTCTTAATCTTGATGACCTTATCAAGGTTCCTCTGACATGCCTTTTACTGCAACAATCACCACTGAATTTTAAAATGCTAATTGCTTTATTTCTTATATACAGCTTCTTGGCTTCTTCTTTTCTCACAGAATGGCTCAAAGAAACCAAATCACTTCCACGTTGTCATGGTTTGGATGTGAGGTGTCGCTCAAAAGCTCATGTGTGAGACAATGCAAGAAGGATTAGAGGAGAAATGATTGGGTTATGAGAACCTTAACTCAATCGTTGAATTTAATCACCTGATGGGATTAATTAAATGGTAATTTAAGGCAGGTAGGGTGTTACTGGAGGAGGTGAGGCATTGGGGTTTGGCTTTGGGGTATATATTTATATTTGGCAAATAGAGATCTCTCTCTCTCTTCTTCCTGAGCATCATGTGAGCTGCTTCCCTGTGCCACACTCTTCCACCATGATATTCTGCCTCACCTTGAGCCCTGAGGAATGAAGCTTGCTGTCTATGGATCAGGACCTCTGAAACTGTGAGCCCCCAAATAAATTTGTCCTCCCCTACAATTGTTCTGGTTGGGTCTTTTAGCCCCACAGTGAAAAAGCTCACTAAAACACATGGTAAAAAGAAAAAAAAAATCTGATAGCAAGGTAGCAGAGCTGATTTTCCTCTCCACTAAGACAAGATAATACTGTAGCTAAGGAAGAGGACAGGATCTGGTGGCATGAATGTGAGCAGAGACAGGAAGAGGAGGAAGAGCAGACCTTTCTTGCCAAGAGGGCCTGCAGCCAAGGCTCACTTCACCTCTGTGAAGCCTTCTCAGATCCCACCAGGCAGAGCTAGCCACTCCCTCTTTGGGGATCCCCTAGCACATCTTTCATACTGATCTCACTAAAATCTCGTTGGTTATTCACATTTGCTTACTCCAGCAGTTTAGTCATTCATCATTACATACAAAGCATAAAGGTTGGCAATAAGGGCTGGCAGTAGGCAGAGAACAGGTTGTAAAGTCATCTAAGAGGTGGGTGCCTGGCACCCTGCCTGCCATGAGTTATAAAATGATAGACTTTTGGAAATCCTTTAGTTCATTTGAAGTTGTGCAGTTCATGGTTCTGCAGTTAGAGTATGAAAAGCATTACTTTTCAATAGATTCAAGATGTCACAGTGAGTTTAGGATCTTGTTTTTCTCATTTCTGCTTTCCACAATTCCAGAAACCCTAAAGTGGCCTCTGGCTCTTTTGACCTTGTGCAAACATCAAAGTCCTATACAGAAAATGTTCAGGAAATAACTATCAATCAACTGCCATCTCGTTGCAAAATTTCTTGAAAATGGACCAAATGCCTGTAGCTAGCAGGTTTTCTACAAGAAGACAAACTTGATACTTCTCTCTTTTCTTTACAACTCTGAATTTAAAAATGCCACCTGCCAACACTTGTCCCATAGAGCAGGTCTCTGCCTACTGACCCACGATTTCTCCTAGCATATTTCTCTCAGGCGTTATATATACCTGCTCCAAGCACCTTGCAGCAGAGTAGACAGGATTCAGGTTTTTGTCTTTTAGTACCTGTAAACCTTAAATAACTCTTTCCTTTTCTAAGAGCTTGATTTCTTCATTACCAAGGGGAGGTCTTCATAACATTTCTATTCATCTTGTGAGGAGCTTTGAGTATTGGATTAAAGAATGATTTTGGAGATGTCTGTAGCTTCATATAGATATAAGAGTTTTGCTATTAGCTTCTTCTTTGTAAGTGGATGAATCTGACTTGGTGTAGAGAGAATGGTTCCATTTTCATGCCAAAAATACTTGCAATATTTACTAGTATATGAATCCAGAGTTAATAATACACAGATTAATAGGCAAGACTAATTCTGTTGCATGGTAGAATGGACTTTTGCAATCATTTTTTTAATCTAATTCTTCTTTTGGAAAAAAATATGGAAATATCATTCCTTCCTATAAAGTCATTTGAGATTTTTAGTAAGTAAATATTCATTAAATATTATGATTATGATATGACCCCCTGTCCATTCCCCAGTGGACAGCCACCCTTGGGGTTATCAGGTATTTTATTTCCAAAATGGTCACTTATAATAAAAGCTAATATTTAGTGAGAATTTATTATGTTCACTGTTCTAAACATTTTAGAAGCACTAACTCAGTCGTTCACAACAATTCTAGAAGGTATGCACTTATATATTCCTCCCATTTTATAAAGACCCTAGGGCCCAAATTTGCTTGAAAACATGCCTAGAGAGTGACAAAGCCAGGCTTTGAGTCCCCAAATTCTCATTGGTCTAACCAACCAACATAACACAAGTCATTGGAATCAGCTTTAACTAGATTTTTATTCAGACATGGATAAACATTTTGGAACACCTACAGATCAAGCTGCTGCAACAAGAAGTCCTCCTGGAAAGAGGGAATGGCAGCAACTCCCAGCAGAAAAGCTGCTCTTGGGTGGGTGTTGGTTCTCAGAAACCTCCTGCCTACACTCACTCAAAACCCCAGGACCTCTTCTATGGCTTGAATATGTGGCTTAAATATGCTATGTCTTTGAAACTTACTCTCCAAACTCAACTTGTATTTGGTAGTGAGATTTCTGGGAGGTATTAGCATTAGATGAAATCAAGAGGGTAGAGACCCCATGATCAGGGTATAGGCTTTTTGAGAAGAGGAAGAGACATGAGCCAGTGCTCTTGCTTTATTTGACTATGTGATACACTCCACCATGTTATAATGCAGCAAGAAGCCCCTCACCAGATGCAAAGCAGATGCCAGGCTCTTGCACTTGCTAGCATTCAGAATTCTGAGCTAAATAAACCTCCATTCTTTATAAAATTACCTAGTCTGTGGTATTCAGTTACAGCAATAGAAAACAGACTCATACAGGCTTTCATGGAGCCCTTCCTATGTCAGATCTAACAACCTGACAAAGTGGTTGCTTTTTAAAAACCAGTCTTTCCACATGAGGAAACTGAGTCTAGTGATAATGACCTCCAAAGCACTGATGCAAATCCACAGGACTGAGATTCGAATCCAGGCCTCCGCTGGAGCCACAGACAGAGCCTCTGAGAGCCATGAAGCCATCACTCCTGCCATGAATAACCTTGCTCAACCCTGGTGAGAAACCACTCTGAGTGCTCATTTCCCAGGACAGAACAGGGATCATTTCTATTTTCCTAAAAGTCCAACTCCCTTCTAAGGAATCAACCTCCACCCAGCTCGGGAGCTTAAAGAACTTTTTGAAAACTTCACAACCACCCTAGGTTGGAAGAATTTGCTACATTTTCAAATGTGTTTTCACTACACTTAATGGCTGAAGTTTTTTTCTTAAACCACAGAATAAAAGCTACTAAACAGAAGGGACTAAGATTCTAATGATCTGATGCTGGTTCAAGGTACAGAAAACACTGAAAATAGGTTAAATCATCAAGAATAGAGGAACTATAGCAACCAAAGATGAAAACTGGAAATGAGACTGTTACTGAGCTTTGTGTCTTTTTGAAAAATTGCTTTGGTGAAATGAAGTCAGAACCCGAGGAAGCCTGATGAGGGAGAGGAGACACACCAGAGCTGATACACAGAAGAATAGGAGAAAGAAATCAGGAAATACTGTGTTGGCATAGGAAGAAGGCCACCCACACCCACAGCCAGGTAAACGACTAGACCTGTACTGTTTCTTAATTAGCAGGTTCATAGGCTGGAGGTTTTCTGATGGAGAAAATTGGAAATCACTCATACCAGGCTGGGAGCATGAAACTATTCCTCCAAGAGCAACATGAGAGAAAGGCTCTCTTCACCCTGCCTTCCCACTAAAAACCATGGCATTCGTTACAAAATAAGACTTCCCATAATAAAATAGAACATAAGCTCATTAACACTCAAGTCTGTGTTTGCTTGCTCAATGTTGCATCCTCCGCACCCAAACCAGTGGCTGGCATGGAAGAGATGTTTGCTCTTCTTTTGTTGGCTTAAAATTATACAGAGACATGCATATGTGGATTCGTGCATTAAGGCATCAGTCAAAGGCATCAGTCAGAGAGAAGACCCCAGCCAGAAAGATCAGCTCTCAATGCTGGGATAGCCTCAACCCCAGCCTCTTCCCTTCTCTACTCAGAGCAAATGCTACTAGGCTGCATAACCAACAGCCTTATGGGAATTTTAACAGCATCCAGGTAAATAAAGAGAATTCCTGTTGAGAGACAATAGTAATCATGTTAGATACATTTTCATCCTAGGATTAATACATAGGAAACTATGAAACATTCTTTACCATAAAAGTAAAGATAGACCGCAGATACATATACACATACATACATACATGATAGATGGATATGTTGGTAGGATTGCAAATTAGTATAACCACGTTGAAAAGCAGTATGGATATTCCTCAAAAGACCAGGACTGGAACCACCATATGATCCAGTGACTCCACTCCTTGGTACTAATCCAGAAGAAATAAATTAAGCCTACTATAGAGATACCTGTATACCAATGTTTAAAGCTGCACAATTCACAATGGGAGTTATGGAACCAGCCTAGGTGTCCATCAACAGAAAAATGGATAAAGAAAATCTGGTATATATACATACATTGGAGTTTTACTCAGTCACTAAGAAGGATGAAATCATGTTATTTACTGGCAAATGGATGGAACTCAAGAACCTCATGCAAAGTGAAATAAGCCAGACTCAGAAAGTCAAGGGTTGAATGTATGAAAGCTGGAGAAAGAAGAAAAAATAGGTGGAGTCTCATGAGAACAGAGAGAAAAAAAATAGTGTTGAGGAAGGGGATCAGAGGAAAGGAGGAGTAGAGGGCATGGGGAAGTAGTGGGGAATTAAATTACCAAATTATGCTATGCTTCTGTACAAATATTCCACAATGAATCATATACATATAGTTAGTTATACATAGTTATATATCATTATAATGCACTAGTTAAAATAATAATAGAAGGGAGATCAGTAAAGCAAGCAGATAGGGGGAGGGAGGAGGATAGGGAAAGGAAAGGAATAGGAAATTAAATTTGATCAAATTATATTATACACATGTACAAATATGCAATAATGAATCCCGATATTATGTATAATTACAATGAGCCAATAAAAATAGTAAGAAACGTTCATATATACACATAGACATATATGTATGCATATACACACATGTGTATGTACACCCATTCATATATACACACATATATGTACATATGGAGATATATTCATGGTACAAAAGGTAAGAAAGAAATAATGTTGCCTTCCCCTCAAACCTAATTTGTTCTGTTTCCAGCCTTTTCTCCCCACTTATATGGAAAGAAATGGAGATTCCTGCCATTTATTTGGATGGCTTTCTTCAAATATAGAATTTACTATAAGGAACTGACGTGTTAAGCATATAAGGCTTTCAACTTCAAGAGAGTGATACAGGTTGAATTGTGTGCCCCCCCAAATATATTTAGTATTAATCTCCAGTAACTATGATGTGACTTTATTTGCAAACAGGGGCTTCACAGAGACAAGTTAAAATGAAGTGGTCGGTGGGGGTGCTAATCCAATATGGCTAATCCAATATGGTATCCTTATAAAAAGGGAAAATTTGGGTAGAAGAAATATGATGAAGATAAAGGCAGAGGTGACTCATCTGCAAGCTAAGGAACACCAGCAAACCACTGGCATCAAGGGTAGGAGCAACGAACAGTCATTGCCTCACAGCCCTCAGAAGCCATCAACCCTCCCAACATCTTGATCTTGGGCTTCTAGTCTCTGGAGTTAAGAGGTAACATATTTCTATTGGTTAAAACACTCAGTTTGTAGTACTCTATTACAGCAGTTCTAGAAAACTAATATGGATAGATGAGAGCTTAACCAGAGAAAGCAACATAATCAGGACCAAGTTTATCTGGATCTTTCTAACTTCTACTTTCCTTGGTCTGGGCTCCAGTCCCAGGCAAGTTGTCACCACATTGGTGGTCCCCGGAAATACCAGATTTACAATCTTCCAGTTTCCAAGAGCTCTCAGGGGAGAGATTCTCTTCCCAAGAATTCTAACAAAAGACCTGGGATCAAATCTCAGTGACTCAAAACTTAAGGGTGGGACTAGCCTTCATCCACGCCACAGTATCATCTGAGAGTGGATTAAACATTTTTTCCCAATGAGGGTGGAGGTGTAGCTCAGCATATAGTACTTACCTACCATATGTGAAACCCTGGATTCAAGCACCAGAACCCACCCACTCCCCACAAAAAAAAAAAAAATGCACCATGAAGAACAAAGGGGAAATGGATGCTAGGCAGGCAAAACACAAAAAAAGTGTCTAGAATATATTTTCAAATAAGGAATTCATGCATCTGCCTAGGCAATAAGTATTTATGGAGTATAAGTCACTGTTATAGATAAATTAGGCTCTGAAAATTTGTTGAATGAATAAATGAATGGAAATGAGAATTAGTGAATCTGCTCAATGGATTCTAGCTACCCTCAGAATCCCACAGCAGTGGGGATTAGGGGATTATAGGTTTCCCAAATGCTACATAAAATGGGACTTCAGTGAACAGAGGCAGATGAATTCTGAGCCTTGGGAAGACTATCAGAACTCCACTCACCCTGCAGAACCTGCTACCTAGTGAGTGACATGGCATTGTTTGACAAACACATGGAAAACTGGTTTTAAAAAAATGGACCCTATGACAAAAGTCCCTTTATGGAATTAAAACTGGATGGTTTTTGTTTGTTTGTTTGTTTGTTTGTTTGTTTTTACTGTTTTTCTGTTGCTTTAGGGAACTCTTTGCCAAACTGCCCCAGCATGAAAAGAACTGTGCTTATTCTAAGGAGAAATGAAAAAGGGCGTGAAGTCACCATATTTTGCAATCAGGATTCTTCTACAGCCAAATGTGTTTTAAATCCAAAAGGCTCCCTCCCTGGATGAGATCACGGATGGAGTGAGTACTTGCAGCTGAGTTGGTATGCTTTCAGAACAAGGAGAGTTCTAAAACAACAGCCTTCACACATGCAGTTCCCTGTGAAATTCTAAATCACTAAATCCAGTTCCTGTGTCTTAAACCAAGATCAAAACTAGTGGCACTGGTGAAGTCTTGAAGGCTTCACCATCTTCAAAATTATCAATATCTTGGTATTTATTGATATATTCACTCATCAACATTTCTTCTATGGAGCACTGTGCACAGCCATGAGAGAGAATAGCAAAAAAATGGACTCGATACTCCTCTCATGGTAGCTTATGACTATCTTACTGCTTGTGCAGCCTACAGACTGATATCAATCAGTCTCAACCATAGGATTACAAATTTCATGGGAACCTAAAGGTGTAGGTTTGACTGAATCATGGAGATCTGTGAAGAGTTCTCTGAAGATGTGATAATTCTAATGAAGTTTAAAGGATTGAGTCAAAGTGCTACCATTTGGATATGAGGTATCCTTCCAAAACTCATGATAGATTACAAGAGTTGTAACCTAATCAGTGGATTAATCCACTTTATGAGTTAATAATTTGAAAGGATTACTGTACTGGTTGTTAACTATAGCTAAAGGTAGGATATAGCTAAAGGAAGTAGTTCACCAGGGGTGTGTGTTTGGGGTTTATATTTTTGTCCCTGTCACCTTGCTTTGTTGCTGGATACCATGAGCTAAGTAGCTTTCTTCTACCATGTGCTACCATGATAGTCTGCCTCATCTTGGAACCAAAGACATGGAGTGAGTTGATCATGTACTGAGACCTCCAAAACTGTGAGCCCTCCAAAACACTTTTTCTTTTCAAAGTTGTTCCCAGTGACAAAAAGCTAACTAATATAAAAGAGGTATCAGGTGATGGTTTTATGGAAATAAAATCTGCTTTTATTTTCTTTAAAGTTAAATGTTTTCTTTAAATTAAATAAATTTTTAAAGTTTTTTTAAAGATATCAGGTGAAGGGAAAAAGCAAGAGCCTTTCCAGGAGAAGGAACAGAATCCACCAAAAATGTCAGTTGTGAACTAGAATAGGACTCCAACAAGCCTGAATACACACGGGTGATGTAGGGAGAAATGAGTCTAAAGAGGATGCAGAGACAGATCATAAAAAGAAAAGAAGCCATGTGAAAAAGCCCTGTCTTCATCCTGAGACCAACAGGAAGGCATCAAAGGTTTTAAGCAGCGAATGATACTGTCAGATTTGTGTTTAAAGCAGTTACGATGTGGAGAATGATGGTCAAGGGTAGAAGCAGGTTGAAGAGGCTGGAGTAGTAAGTAGTTCATGGCTGATGAACTAGGATGGTGATAGAAGGGATAAATGGAAGGGGATGAACTCCAACATCATTTAGGAGGTCAAACCAACAGCTCTTGCTGATTAATTAGATAAATTAAATACAGAGCTAAGCATGAGGAAGGCATCCAAGTGAGCTCCTGGATTTCTGGCTTGCATAAGGGGATTCTTGGTTGAACCACGGACTGGGGACACCCTGGAAGAAAAGTTGCTGGAGGAAAAGTTGTTGGTGGGTTTGATTTTTTAAATTAATTTATAGTAGTTTTGGAAACATTGAGAACTACTGACCATTCATACACTTTATCATCTGATCTCCCGTTAACTTGGAAATGAAGTGTCCCACAAACTCTCCTTTGTTCATGCAGAAGTATTAGAGGAAACGTGGGTCATTTGTTAACAATTAATGAATCAATATTGTTGCATTTTTATTAACTAAGGTTCATAGTTTATAGTTAACTGTTGGACAGTTCTATGTGTCTGGAAAAACGTGTGATGTTGTATCCACAATTGCAGTATCATATAGTACAGTTTTACTGCCCTAAAAGTTTCTTATTCTCCATTTGTTCATTCCTCCCTTCCTCTTCTCACCCCACCAGTCTCTTTTCCTATATCTATAGGTTTGTCTTTCTAGGATGTCTAATAGTTGGAATCATATTGTATGAAACCTTTGTAGAATGGCTTCTTTCATAAAATAAGCATTTATTATATCTTTATATCTTTTATTATATATATACTTATCATATCTTATATCTTTTGTGGCTTAATATTTCATTTCTTTTTATAATTGAATAATATTCCACTGTATGGATATAACAGTGTTTGCTTATCCATTCAATTCTCAAAGGATATGTTGAGTATTTCTATTTTGGGGCAATTATGAATATAGCCATGAATATTCACATACAGTTTTTTTGTGGACATGTTTTCAACTTATTTGGATGAATTCTAAGCAGTAATAATAATAGTAATATAATAATTTGCCATATTGTGTGGCAAGAACATGATTATTTGTATAATAAATTGCCAAACTGTATTGTCAAATGGCTGTCCTATTTTTGCATCCGGACAGCAGTGAATAAATGCTCCTATGTTCTTCATCATCCCCATCAGCATTTAGTGTTGTTGGTGTTTCAAATTTCAACCATTCTAATTGGTATGTGATGGCAGCTCGTTGCTATTTTAATTTGCAATTCCATGATGACATGTGATGTTGAGCATCTTTCCATATGAGTATTTTCCATCTGTATTACCTGGGATTGAACCCAAGGGTACTTAACCACTGAGCCACATCCCCTTTTTTTATATGTTTATTTAGAGGCAGGTTCTCACTGAGATGCTTAGGGCCTTGATAAGTTACTGAGCCTGGCTTTGAGCTTGTGATCCTCCTGTCTCAGTTTCCTGAGTCTCTGGGATTACAGGCATGTACCACAGCACCCAGCATCTGATGTGCATTTTGAAAGGATTCCTCTGATCTCTTGAGAAGGATGGAAAGAAGGAGATGAGTTAATAATTTTTGTCATCAGGCAAGAGATGATAGTGGCTGTCTTCTAGATATAAGATGCAGATAGAATTCAACAGATTTTCCTGACAGATTAGATACAGAATGTGAGAAAAAGAGAAATCAAAATGACATCAGTGCTTTTAGCTTGAGCAATTGAGGACTGCAATCAACTGAGATAAGAAAGAATGCAGAGAATGGGGTTGGGATAAGGATGGATCAGGACTTCAGTTTGGGTCTTATCAAGTTTGAATTGCCCATGAGAGCGCCCATGAATCAATATGTCATGTAAACACCTGGAGAGAGTCTGGGCCAAAGACATGAGATTGAGAGTCATTATTACATAGATGTATCTTAGCCTGCTATCACAAAAGACCGTAGGTTGGGTGGCTTGTAAATAACAGAAATTCTCACAGTTCTAGAGGATGGAAATATGACATCAGAGTGACAGCATGATTGTGGTGAGAACCCTCTTTTAGATTGAAGACTGCTGACTTCTCACTATATCCTCACATAGCAAGAAGAGGGCAGGAGAGCCCTCTAGGATCCCTTTCATAAGAACACTAATCCAAATCATGAGGGTTCTACCTTTATGACCTAATTACCTCTCAAAGTCATCACCTTCCAATACCACCATATTGGGCATTAGGATTTCAGCATGTGAATTTAGATGAGACAAAAATATTCAGCCTATTGCAGAAGATATTTAAAACTTAGGAAACTGAGATCACCCAGGAAGGAAATGTAAGTTAAGAAACGCACCCAGGACTGAGCCCTGGAGCATTCCACCATGCCACTTCTTACACCTCCATTGCTATCATCCAAGTCAAAAACTCATTATTAACTCATGATTCAACCACCTCCTAGCTGGCCTCCCTGGTTACACCATTGACCATCTTCAGTCCATTCTCCATGCAGTGGTCCCATGGGTACCACTCCTCCTCCTGTGGAAAACAACCCCAATGTGTTACATCCATACAATGGAATAGTTTTGGTCCATAAAAAGAACTAGAGAAGGATACACATTACAATGTGGATGAAACTCGAAGACATTATCTGACATGAAAGAAGGCTATCGCAAAAGACCCTAGACTCTATACCATATTTAGATAACATTCATATAATTTATATGAAATTACTAGAATAGATTAATCTGCAGAGATAAAAAGGGGAGGAAGGGAAGGGGAATGACTGCTAACAGGGATGGGATTTCTAAAATTGCATACTGGTATTAGTTGCACAAGTCTATGAGTATACATGCATGGTAAAATTTGCATAAGTGCATTATAAGGAATGTGAGTTATATTTCCACTTACCTGGTTAACTCTGCCATGGCATTTCATATCTTATAAATAAAATCCTAGTCATTCAGGGCCCTCACCCTGCCCACACTCTCTAGTCTCTACTCCTTCTACTCTCCACCTCACTTCTGTTCCAGTTACCATAGCCTCCTTGTTGGGCCTTCAGTATGCACAATCCAGACTCGGCTCTCTGTGATTATTATTCCTTCTCCCTCCATTTATCTGCACATTTACCTTTACCTCCCTTGGACCTTCATGCAGACATCCCGGTCTCACCTTGCCAACATGGCCTTCCTGGCAGCCCACACCTGCCTAGGATGGCAGGACACTCTCCTTACTACTTTCTTGATTCATGTTTCTCCGTTATTCGTCTCACCTTTCATACCACTATAATCTTACTAATTTTGTCTAGATGGTAAGCTGCAGGAGAGTGGGAATTTTCATGATTTATGTTTGTGGCCAAATCCACATTACCTTGAACATGCACTGGCACCCAGAAGATACTTGATTGAGATATATATATATATATATATATATATATATATATATATATATATATATACATCTTTAGTGGATAAATAATTACCTCTGTGTGCTGCCTTGTGGGTTACTTTAAATTTCTTTTCTGATTTCTGGTTTTTTCTGAAAACTTTCTAGAGTGAATATGGATGACACATACTCAAGAAAAATATTACATATATATAAAATGTTATATATACACACATATATACATATATATATATAAAGTTGTAGGATATATATATACACACAGGATATATATATTTACAGGATGAAGAACCTAAATTCTGACTTTTTCCAAATCAAAACTTTTCATCCTTTCCTCCCTGACCTAGGCCAAAATAAATCCTTTGGAGCCCTGGTCCCCCAAGATGAAGGTAGATGTTTTCTGAAACAGAAAACAGGGGTGACTTGCCAAAAAAGAATGGCTATACAGGTTTGGGTTTTTAAAAATTATTTGTTTTGCTAAAATTCTTCAATAAGCTTTATGCATTATGGAACTCTAAGAAGGCCATAAAGTAGGTGACACTGCCTGGTGTATTTGACCCAAGATCCCTTTTTTTGTGAGTGTAAGGATCATTTTCAAGGATTAGAGTTCCATGGAACCAGTCTTAGGAACTCCACCCTAGTCCAGCAGGAGCCCTGGCACTTCAGAACGTGTCTCATGCTCTTGAACTCAAGCTTTTGGAATCCTCTCTCATTTCTCAGTCTGTAGAAGCCTTACTCCTACTTGTGAACCCCGTCCAACATGTGCCCTGCCTACGAAGCTTCCCCTGATCTCCTACTCTAAGTTAATGTCTTGTTCCCCTGTGTTTCTACAACACTTTATTAACACAATTGAAGCCCTTGGCATAGTCATTACTTAAGCTATAATCAGTGAAGATGTCTGTCTTCACCACCAGACTGTGAGCCCCATAAGTGCTGGTGCCTTCTGTTTGTGGGCTTCCTGAGGACTGGCCTCTGGGAGTATTAACACTTCTGAAACTGCCTCTTTGGAGGCAGGTAGGCCTCCCTGCTTGTGGTGAGCAGCCCAGGAAGCAGGCTTATGAGAAACTCCATGCTCACCTCCTTTCAGATCCCCCTTTTCAATATCTCCAACTATGGATGGAAAGACCATGTAAACTTAAGGGTGAGTGTCCCAGATGCCTTTTTCTTAGCTGTTCTCTTCTATATCTTTGAATTTCTTTAATTAAAAAAAAAGTCTGTTTTTGAATCAAAAGATATGGGTTCTGGAATTAGCCTGGCCTAGTTATCAAGTTGTCATATTGAGTCCAATATCTTCTATCAACTTACTGGTTAGAAAAGGAACTGCAGCAGTCTGGCTGGGCACAATTCAGGAGCCACTTGTCAAAAGTAACGAACTTTATTTTTAGAACACACACACCGCACCACACAGCTCTTCAGGAAAACCCTCAGAGCCCAACTGCCACCACCTGCTTCCCACAAGCCTCTCAACCTCCCCCCACTCCTCCTGCTCTTGAGGCCTATTGGCTGGGTCGCATGGGCAGAGCCAAAAAAAGTCCCCCAATGAGCAGCTCCTGGTCTGAAAGGGCGGGGAAACAGCCCAATGAGCATCATCGCAGAGGAGCCAATCAGTTGGCAGCTGGAAGTTTCCTGGGGCACCTTCGGCTGTGGCTCTCAACAAGGAACTGCTTTGAAAATAAAAATTTCATGTTCTTTGGGAAGAGACCTGATCTGCTAGAAAAGGCACTGAAGCTTACATCTGAGTTTTAACCATGTCGTCAACATAAATACAATGGTTTGGATAAGTGTCTCCCAAAGGCTAGGTTGCCATCCGGCTGTGATGCTATTGGTAGATGGTGGAGCAGAAGGAAGTTAGGTCATTGGGGGTGTGCCCCTGAAGGACATATTAGGACCCCATCCCTGTTTCTCTCTGTTTCCCAGCTTCCATGAGATTAGCAGCTTTGCTTCATCATATGCTCCCCACTTTGATGTCCTATCTCACCACAGGCTCAAAGGCAATAGAATCCAATGATCATGGACTGAAATCTCTGAAACCTTGAGCAAAATTAAACCTGTCCTCCTTATCAATTGTTCATCTCAAGCATTTATCACAGTGACAGATAGTTGATGAATACAATAAATGTCAATCACCAAGACTCCATTTCCTCACTTCTAAAATGGAAGGATCTTAGGGATTCTTCCCAGTGCTAAGACTAAAGATCAACTTGAAAGGAATGATTGAGAACTGTCTTTTAAAATATTCTAAAGGCCGTGCATTCATTCTGATGACTCTATGGTGCTATTCCATGCCATGTTCTCCACCACCATCAATAAGCACAATCAGATGGGGCTGTTTATTCCCCTTGCTAGTCCCTTCCAAGATCGTCTTTCAGGAGGTGTGTGCAGTAAGTTCTCTGAGTAAAATATAGGTGACTCGGCTCAGGGACAGCTTGAGAATGATTTGTACACACCCTATGCTGCCTCCCTAAGGGCAAACCCTAAAAATCATATAAAAATCATATCCATAGAACCCTTTTGTAAAGTCAATTTAAAATACTTGGTCTTTGTATCCTATCAATTTCATTTATATCTTCTCTCTCTCTCTCTCTCTCTCTCTCTCTCTCTCTCTATATATATATATATATATATATATATATATATATATATATCCCTGTAGTTTACAGAATATGATTGGTACAGTGCTGGCTCAGTTCCTCCTGCAAGCAAGAAGGCAATGGACAGCATTAGTCAATTCTTCCTGTGCTGTCAGGAGCTTCTGAGCCGAGGGAGGAGCACAGGGAAGCAGAAACAAATAGAAATCCTAGAGAGACAGCGAGACAGTCATCCGAGGCTTTCGTCATGGGCTGTTCCTAGGACCCACCCTGAGAGCAGTAAAAAGCCCATTGATCTGGCCAGAGGAGGGAGTGTCCCCAAGTGGGTGACTTCTTAGTCAAGGGAAGGCACAGATGTCTGTGCTGGCTGAGATAAGAGGTTTCTCAGGAAGTCTGAGTCACCTAGAGCCAACTCTCTTTCGAAGCACAGAAACCTTGCAGCAGCCCGGAGGTAAAGCCAAAGCTTCCTCTTAACCCAGGGAACCCGGGAGATGGCATTTCCTGTTGGTGTCCTCTGACCTGAGGAGACACCACCCACAGGCAGCTTCTAGCCACCCTCCATCATGCATGCACTTTGAGCCTGGAGTTCACAACTCCTTTTGTCTCTTTGCTCATCTTGCTTTTGTTTCCTCTGGAATGTTCCAAGCCCCTTGTATCACCCCGTATCAGGAATCTGAACATTTCAGGGTGGGAACGCTGTTTATATTAATCATCATCCTGCGATTTCCATTTGGAGGATCCAAGAGACCAGAATTCTGGTCCAGGTCTGCAAATGACTAACAATCATGCTTCAAGTCCCTCACTAATCCTTAATTTCTTCACATATATATCTGGGGATGGGAGGCTGGATGGAACAATTCTGGGAAAACAGACTTAGAACTATACTGATAATAGGACTCTTGATGCCTCTTGCAAATTGTTGCTACTACCTGCTGGCTGATGTCTACTATCCATTATTAGATTTAAAAAAAAAAAAAAAGAAATACTTTAAGCTACTGTCATTCATTTACCCTTTAGGATAACTGAAGAATCTGTACATATTTCTGGTGGAAGCAGAAAAATCAGTAAATTATGCAAAGGTGCTGGTTCCTTTGGGGGGCTGGAAAAAACTCAGGGAAGATGAGGGGAAGATAAGAAGCACAAATGGAAGATTCTATTTCACGTATTTTTTAGAGCTAGGCCTAAATAGAGGAACTTTCAGGGATTATAAGGGGAATATTTGTTAAAGGAAAAAAAAAGTCATTGAAAATCAATCTTTCTATGTTAGTCTGCTTTTGGTTGCTGTGACCAAAACACCCAACAAGAACAACTTAGAGGAGGAAAGGTTTATTTTGGCTTGTGGTTTCAGAGGTTCAGTTCATGCTTGGCCAACTCCATTGCTCTGGACCCAACAGGGGGCAGAATATCATGGTGGAACAAAGTAGCAGAGGAGCACTGTTCCACTCATAGGAGCCAGGAAACAGATACAGAAAAGGGCCACAGGGAAGATGAACACTTCCAGAGCATACCCTCGGTGTCCCACCTCCTCCAGCCATGTCCCATCTGCCTATAGTTATCACCCAGTTAGTTCATTCAAACTAGGATGGACTGATTAGGTTACATCTCTCACAATCCAGTTATTTTTACCTCTGGACCTTTCTGCATTAACACAGGAGCTTTGAGGGGACACCTCATATACAAACCATAACACCTTCCTTGATTTCCCAACCAGTCTAATTATGACCCTGAGCATCGTAACCAAGTTTCTTCCAGCCAGAAGTAGTGCCTGTCATTTTGACTCCATAGCTCAAGACTTTGGGCAAGCCTGTTAATATCTCAGGTCTGTTTCCTCAATTGACAAGTGGGAATGACAGTAGGACTGCAAGGAACAAATGAGAGAATATATACTATATCTGGCAACAGTAAGTATACAATAAATGTTAGCAGAATAATAATAATGATGATACAGATGATGCTATTGCTAACTACCCCAACTTCTGCTACTGCCACCTGGGTCTCTCTACTTTCAAGTCCTCCCCCACAGAACCATACCTAAACCATACTCCTAATTAACCTTCTATACCCTTCTGTAAGATTTTTCAAAAACAGAGATAATATAAAATAGTTCTTAAATGAGGCTAATATCAATTGTTCACATCCTCATTTCCCCCCAGACCTACCTGAAGTAAAGATAGAAAACCACCAACCTCAATCCTGTCTGTGAGAGTTATTCGAAGCATTAGCAATGCCTGACACCACCCCCCTCACAAGTGGACCCCCAAACTCAAGAAATGGAAATGGATGTGGTTGTAGACAGGTTGATCAAGTAGCAGGTGGAAAGCTGAGGGAAATGCAGACAGGTGTGTTCTTACGGACTTCTCACAGCAAGAAGACACAATCCCCAACCCTACCTCAACCCTGGTTTTGGGTTAGAAGCTCATCAGCTGGAAGAGGGACAGCTACTGACCGGAAAGGACAGCCATGTGTCCTCTGGGGCACCAAAGTGCTCACCATGGGATCCAGAGACTGCCCCTGGGCAGCTGCCAGAGCCACTGCTGGGGACCAGTTTCCATTGCTGAGCTGTCCTGCACCCTGAGAGTACTAGCCCTTGTCAAAAGAATGGATTTGTGCAGCTAAACCTCACAGGGCTTGGCCATTGTGGACCTGTCTGTCTGCATTTCAATTCTGAGCTTCATTCTTTGGTGAAAGTGATTCTCCAGTTGTACAGGCATCCAGAGTGGAACTGGCAGCTCCCTTTTATGCCAAGAGCTTTGTCTGATTTGGGCCAGACCCCCCACACTGGAGGTAATGGGAAGATTCATCAGAATCAAAAACCTGGTCCTTGCTCTCAGGGAGCTTATCATCTAGCCTAAAGAAGGAACCCATAGAAATTTGAACTGTCTTTCTTAGGAACTGTCATTCTCATCTAAATTAACACCAACTTCACCTTTCTTAAAATAGGGTTTTGAAAATCACCAACACTCCTGGTATTTGGAGGTGGGGCTTTGGGAAGTAATTAGGTCATGAGGCTAGAGCCTAACGAATGGGATTACTGCCCTTGTAAGTAATCCCTCCTCTCTCTCTCTCTCTCTCTCTCTCTC
>NW_025999870.1:2601309-2692848 GCF_001458135.2 Marmota marmota marmota
TCACCCCCATCCCCACTGAAGGAGAAAATGGAAACTTGAAAGGGGGAACTCACTAGAAACAACCTGTACTTCCCAGTTTTCTGAGCTGTAATAAAAGAATGTCCATCGTTTTAAGAGTCTGTGTTTCTCTTACAGCTGCCCAAACTGAGATAATGCTATACTTAGAAAATGAAATGAAGCTAATTCTTTACTCTATTTTACATATTTAAAAGGTGAAGTTATATAAAAGTACGTTCCCAGTAGTTATTAAAACCTAAATTGTTAAACCTGAAATCTAGGCACAAGTTATATTAAACTACATGAGGTTATTTACCTTGGCTAACATGCTTGATAAGATGTGATTTATCTCAATGATTTCTTTTTTTCCTGGTAAGAAGGATTGAACTTAGGTGCTGTTGTACCGCTGAGCTACATCCCCAACCCTTTTTATTTTATTATTATTTTTTTTTAATTTAGAGACAGGGTCTCACTAAGTTGCCAAGGCTGGCTTTGAACTTGCAATCCTTCTGCCTCGGCTTCCTGGGTCACAGGAATGACAGGTGTGTGCCATCACGCCTGGCTCAGTGACCATTTTCTTATCATTTGCATGCGATTGCTTATATTGTTTAGGCTTCTTTATAAGGTTATTACTATTGTCTCACAGTATAACCCTGAATCACAAAATGAATCACAGGTTCTCAAGCAATTCAGTGTACAATAAAGATGGTGATGAAAGCAGTAACATCGAGTATATTTGGAAAAACAATATAAACATGAAGAACATAGGCTACTTCGGGGCCTGGTGGCACACGCCTATAATCCTAGCAGCTCAGGAGGCTGAGGCAGAGGATTATAAATTCAAAGCCAGCCTAGGCAATTTAGCAAGTTCCTAAGCAACTTAGCAAGACGGTCTCAATAAAAATAAAAAGGGCTGAGTATGTGGTTCAGTGGTTAAGTGACCCTGGGTTCAATCCCTGGTACCAAAAATATCTATGTGGTGGGGAGGGCTTACATATTAGAATAACATAATAATTGTTACTGTAAGCTTGACACAATAGGAATCTAGACTGAGTATTTATATGTCCTTTGAAAACCAAATATGCAATTTAATTATTTTCCTACACACTCCTAAAAAATGCATTGAAAGAAATATTATGACAATTTATATCTTAGAACTGAATTACATGCAAATAATGATCCACTTTGGTCTCCAGTGGATTGTAATTGAAGTTACAAAACTGTTAAATAACATCTGAAAAATCAATTATTTTTTTTACAGAACAATTGCAAAATCATACTTTCCAAGAAAAAATAATAATTTTGTCATGAAAAGTGAAGAAAAGACCAAAATATAAAAATATCATTCTAAGTTATCCTTGAGTAGCAAACCAGTTCACCCTATTTCTAAGATGCTAAATGAAAAGAAAATAATGATTTCTAAGATGCTAGACTTAAAAATAATGATAGGTGTTGGGGTTTAGAATAAGCATAGGTGGTTTTATTTTCATTTACTCATAAGAAAATTCCTCTACTAGATGATTATCAAATGCCATAATATTAGTAATACAATACTAAGTGCAATTACTGACTGAATGTGAGAGCAGATATTTTCATTTGTAATTTGTCTAAACCAGCAGTTCTCAACTAGGGTCAATTTTGTGCCCCTAGGGGACATTTGGCAATGTCCAGAAATATTTTTGGTTGTTTTATCTGGGGGAAAAGAGTGGCTGGAGTAAAAAAGTCAAGGGAGTTTGCTGAAATCCTACAATGCAAAGAACAGCCTACACAATAAAAAAAAAAATTAATCTGGCCCCAAATGGCCCAAATGGCAAACCACTAATATTCACAAATATTAAATATTAAATAATAATAATAATTAGTTAAAACAATTGCAAGGCTGTTAGGGCCAACAAATGAATCAGTGGTCCGTAAATCATGAGAACTATGAATACAGTCAACTCGAGGTCACTGAAAGTTCATCTTTTAAGTTTGTCTTGTGAAGAAATGAGTTCAGGTTCGAGAGTCTCCTGTTCCACCCTGCAGGATGCAGGTGCTCCAGCACTTACTTTTGAGTTTCTGAAAGGAATACTCAAATTAAATTTTTTTCTGATGAACATTAGGTCAGGAAAGGCCATTGTCACCGTTTTAAGTGGCTTAATGCAAGCAATGTAGTTCACTAATAATATGAAGGTAAATTTTTCAAGGCAATAGCTACATTCTCACTGGGAGGCAATAAAGTTCAGAAGAAGACTTGCTGCCTGCTGGGGTCCCAGGTAGCAAGCAGAACCCAAATCCATTTGCTGGATTTCCAAATCCATTTGGGGGCTCTCTTACCTATTCCCCAACTTCAGGCTTTGGAGTTAACCTTATGAGAGGGAGCAGGAGGCTTTCTAAGAAATACTGGCTCGTAATCAGTTAAAACAATTAATTGGGAGGCTGTTAGGCTGAGACAACTCCAGAACTGGGTTCCTAAACAAACTAAAACCCAATGTGAACAGTAAAACAAAACTTAAGCTTAACCAATCAGAAACTGGGAAGCTAAACTCTAACTGGAGACTTTCCACTTTAGCCAATCAAATATTTTCTTTGTCTTGCTTTTTTATAAAAGTTTCCTCTCTGAGGAATAACTCAACCTCTTATAATTTGCTGTTGCCAGAATCAGAAATTACTGAATGCTCAGATAAACTCAGTAGAGCTTTAATGTGCCTAAGTTTCTTTTTAATTTTAATTTTTATTGGTGTTCTCTAATTATACATAATATGGGATTCACTGGAGGTACTCCTATATGTCTGTTCTTGGACAGGCAATTCATATTGTCAAAATGGCCATATTAGGGCTCGGGTTGTGGCTCAGTGATAGAGTGCTCCCCAAGCACGCGCAAGGCCCTGGATTCGATCCTCAGCACCATGTAACAATAAGTAAATAAAATGAAGGTATTGTATCCAACTACAGCTAAAAATATAAATATTTTTTAAATGGCCATATTTTCAAAAGTGATCTATAGGTTTAATAAATTCCCCATCAAGATACCATTGGCATTCTTCACAGAATTCAGAAAAAAAGCAATCCTAAAATTCACATGAAAGAATACAAGACCCAGAATAGCCCAAGCATTTCCAAGCAATAAAAGCAATGTTAGAGACATCACAATTCCCAACTTGCAATTATACTACATAGCTATAGTGACAAAAACTGCATCACACTGGCATAAAAACAGACATGTAGACCAATGGAATAGAATAGAGGACGCAGAGACAAACCCACAGATACAGTTATCTGATCCTTAACAACGGAACCAAAAACATACATTGGAGAAAAGACACCTTTTTTAACAAATGGTGCTGGAAAACTGGGATATTCGTTTGGAAAAGAATGAAACTTGATCCTTACTTCTCACCCTGCACAGAAGTCAACTCAAAGTGGATCAGATATCTTAAGAATTAGATTCTGGAGAAATTCTGCCACTCTAGAAGAAACTGTAGGGTCAACACTAAGTTTATCTTTTAACAACTCTTGTTTTTCTTTCATTTCTCTCTCCTTATATCAAAGAGAATTTAAACCTCCTGTTGGATGAGAATATTTTCACCCCTGACCCTGATGGACAAGTAGCCACCAGGAGGGTGGAGTGGCCTCTGTCCTGGAGTGACTAAGCCCCAAGTGACTTTACAGAGTCCTGAACACACCCCCAGAGTTAGGTAAATATCCATATGCTTGTTCTACCATGCTGCATAGACAGGAGTGGGCATAGGTCTGATTGCAGATCTGAGGTCTGAGGACCAGGAGGTCAGGGCAGATGCAGTGAGGAAGAGATGGCATCATCCCAGATAGGGAAAAGGATACATCAGTGGGCATCAGCACAAACCTATGACATTCGTACAACTGATACCTATCACCACCACCCACCCCACCTCTGCTCCAAAGTTATGGGTTTCTGAAATAGGATTCATTTTCTAAAAGAAAACACTGGAGATGGGAGAATTCTGGACTTGAATTTAAGTAAAAAACACAGAAAATGCTTGAAGTGACCAAGTGTGCTCTCCATGGGCAAGGTCATTTGTTCTACTAGCAGGTGAAACTGAAACTCAGAATTGAGACAATAAGGATGACAGTGATAAGTCATGATTGTAATTTTTCTTGCAAAGCCGAATACAAGATTTGAAAATGGGCACTCCTGTATACATGAACTTCGGTAGAAATATAGAGGCTCAGTGGGCGATGCAGATCTTTATCCTACAGATGAGGCAAAAGAGGGAACACTAATCCTTGAGACACCAACATCAGACAATTAAAAACCCAGACCTGGGAACAGCTGTTCTTGCCGTGGCTTTCATCCTAACTATCATACAAACACATACTCAATGATTGTGCCAGAAGTGCTCTAGTCTCAGAGACATTTGGAGACCATTAAGAACAAACATCTGTAATTTACAACATTTCCTTGGAACAAATGATTTGGGCGTTGGGGTCTTTAGAAACACTAGAATTTCCTTTACAGAAAACAGAGTGAAAGCCAGGAACTGGAGAGAGGAGATGGTTACAAGATGTTAGGGTTCAGAGAAGCTGGTGGATTCATCTCAAGAGAAGAAAATAAGCAGCTTCAGACAAGTCGCATCTTGAAATTTCCATACGGATGCAAATTTCCAGAGAGCAGCACGTTAATCCCCTCAAGTGATAGCTATCGCCAAAGCAAATCCTTTTCTCTTGGCAAGTGGGAGAGGGCGTAAGTATACAATCATGATCATTTTCAAAGTCATCCTTTAAAGCTTACTCCAAAATTAAACACACACCCACATGAACCAACAGACTACAGAGCTCATCAAATGTTAGAGCTGAGAAGTGCTTCCAAAATTATCCAGTCTAGCAACCTCATTCTACAGATAAGGACTTAGACACACAGACAATAGGCCCTGCCCATTGTTACCAAGTTAGTTAGAATTGGGGATAAAACTCTAGTCTTCTAATTCCTACTGCTGACTGTTTGTGTGCATTGCTAACACTCCCCTTTTAATTTTTTAAAAAATATATTTAACTGACACATAGTACTTACACATTTACAGAGTACAGTGTGATATTTTGATGCATGTATATAATGTGTAGTGGCATCTCCATCCCCTAAATATCCTTTATTTTTTGTTATAAAAATAAATTTTTAAATAAAAATTTAAAACCCTCTCTACTAGCTATTTTGAAATATGCTATTAATTGTTGTCAACCATAAGTTAACAATATTTTACAAAACATTAGAAGTTATTCCTTTTATCCAACTGCATCACTTAAAAAAGTGTTGTTGTTGTTGTTGTTGTTGTTTGTTTGTTTTTCCACTGCTAATTTCCTCCAGGATGGAGCAAAAAAATAACAGTGGGACCTGGGAGGAAGAAGTAGACAAGAAGTTTCAGTGCTGTGGGAAATGGCCTCAGTAAGGAATTAAGTTGTTCCAACAGCCTGAGCAGATGTTTCCAAACATTTTGATCACATGTCATTTAAAAGTTTAAGCATTAAATTATAAATGCATACTGCTATATCTCTATATGTTAAAACATATACAACAAAGGATAACAAAATTTCAAAAGTTAACGTTTCTAAAAAATAAATTGCAATAGAAGTTGGCAATCATTATAATAAACATATCCCCAAATTTCACTGGCTTTACAGACTAAGGTTTATTTCTCGGTGAAAGGGTTTAATTCCCTTGCATTCTTTGAGGATGCAGAATCCTTCCATCTGACCGCTCTTCCCTCTTCATTCAAATAGTAAACAGAGAGAGCCTGGGGACTCTGGGGGTTAAAAAGCTAGATGTGGAAGGGGCAGCATTGTGCCATCATGGTTGCACTGATTCTATTGGCCCAAATGTAGTCATGTGATCCCACCTAACTGCCAGGAATGCTGGGAAATGTAGTCTAGCTTGTGCCTGGAAGGAAAAGGCCATGGGCTTTGGTGAACAATAGTAAACTCTGACACAGAAAATCAAGTCCCCCTGGTCCCCACACACCAGCAAGGTACGCAATTCCCATTCAGAAACCATTGGTCTAGAGGACTATATATAGAGTGACCCTGTCACCCACTCCCCGTTCCTCCTTCCGCAGAACAGAGCTCCATGAAAAGAAACAGATTTACGGGAAAACAGGTAATATTCCTGAGCATCTTCCCTGTGTCCAGAACTAAGTGATTTACATGCATTAACTCATCTAATCCAACAAGCAACCCAATATGGTAAAAGCTGTTATTATTCCCATTTTTCATATGAGGAAATGGAAACCCAGAAAGATTGCATAACCTGCCCCAAATCACACAGCAGTGGGGATGAGATTTGATCTCAGGCATTGGCTCCAGCATCTGTGCTGTCAACCAGTACACTGTTAAACCAAAAGGGAAAATAAGAGAATGAATTCCTAGCTCTTCATAGGCTTTCCACATTGGGCAGAGAGAGGGCAGGAGAGGAACAGGGCTAGGGCTGAAGGGAGTGAGATAGCAAAGGGGGGGGGGAGGTATTGCAGTGATAACAGAGAAAGACAGAAACAGGAAGGTGGACATCAAGGTAACAAGGGTAAAGAAAGGCAGTGGGCTACAAAATAAAGTCACTGGAGCTCAGCTGTTTCACCTAGGAAGCAAACACTATGGGGAGGATTCAGGGGACCTATTGCCTCTGGGAGCCCCTTCCACACTGGCACCTCTCCTTGGTTAACCTGAGCATGGCTGTTCATAGGGAATTAGAGAACTCTACAGAGGTGTCTATATGAGTCCATCTTCTGTGGCTATAATAAAATATCTGTTGTTGGGTAGCTCATAAAGAAAAGAGTTTTATTTATTCAGCTCAAAGTCTTGGAGGTTCAAGAGTATGGCACCAATATTTCCTTTGCTCTGCGGTGGGCCTCATGGTGGATGGCATCACAATGGCAAGAGCACATGCAAAAGGGAGAGCAAGAGAGCACATGGTAAAAAAGGAAAGCAAGAGATTGGTAAGGGTCCAATCTGGCTCTTTTATAGGAACCCATTCTCATGTGAACTCACTGTGGCATCATGGTGAGATACCAGCATTAATTCCTTCCATGGGTGGCACCCCTAATGACCTAATTACCTTCCACTAGGCCCCACTTCTAAAGGTTCCACTTCATTTCCTAACACCACTCCACTGAGGACTTCCCGCACATCACATCCATCCCACAGAAGTCAGATTAATCTAGCTCAGTGGCTCTTCCTCGTGGCTCTGAGCTCACTCCCACACCTCTCCATCAAACAGCTTTCAGGAGCAATAGAGAATGATGTGATTGTCTGCTATCCATGGTGGGCCAGCCTCAGTTGTGGAATTGAGAAGGGAAGTGGCATGATTTAGGTGGAAAGACACCACGTGATCAGATTCAGCTGACACCAGCTTAAGAACAGCTGTGACCTCCTAATGTACGGAGCCACACACAGGCCAGCCCAGATCCTCTCCCACCTCAGCCATAAAGATATCCACTGGCCTCAGAAGTAGGAGGAAGAACCAGATCCCAATCCCCAAACCTGAGGCCAAACATCCCGGAGGCTCAGTTGTCTTCCCCTGGGGACTTCCTTCCCCACCTGAGCAGTGCTTAGACACCATTTGTCTGCTAATCACACAACCTGTTACGTACTAAATATGTGAAACTGGGAAACCATTAAAAACTCTCTTCATCAAGAAGGTTCAGGAAAAAATAAAAATAAAAGATGAAATCAAATTAGCAGTTGCAGGGGGTGGAGGGGATGATGATGGAAGAAGCAAAGATAATTTCTGGAATTCAACCTGATTAGCATTACCCATTCGTCCCCACAGAAGTAAGGGTATGTCATGCTGTGAAATGGCATGGTTGCCTGCAGAGGAGGAAGATGGAAAGCCTCCACCCCTTCCCCCCTTGGTCCCCGCCTAGGACAGACCGCCATGCCAGTAAAGAGAGACTGGCAGGCTCAGAGCTGTGGGGATTTCATCCTGCCATCCTTTATTTAGAACCCTCTGACTTGCAGTTTCCTTCCTCCTCTGAGCTTCATGGCCCTAGCGACCCAGAGCAGATATGCTGGGGTCTGGAATGGCCAACCAACCAAGGGGAGGCACACCCTTCCCCTGGGCTGCAGTGTTCTTCTTTGCCCTTTTCCCCTTTCCTGATTTTGCAGGCTTCTTATTTCCTTCTCTCTTTTTCCTCCTAAGAATGAGATTCAGATTTGTGGGTTGTTTATAATGCATTCCAGATGCCAGAAGAAATCTTGGCCAGGGCTCAGTCGTTCTTCTGACATTAGGCCTCTCCCCCACTTCTCCTGGCCCCTAAGGCCACTGAGAAAAATCTAGGCAGGCTGGCGCCATCTGTTGGCAGTAGCCTGAAACCTGACAGAGGAGGAGGATTGTTAAGGTGGGGCTGGAGGGTTTCCTGTAACAAGCTTAATTCCTGAGTCCTGGGTGGAAGAATTCAGTTTACCTAATGAAAAGTCCTTAAAAAAAAAAAAAAAAAAAAGATTACATAAATTAGAATGCTTCAGTCCTTAAACAGGAATAGAAGAGACTGATGATTTATGATTTATGGAGCATTTGGAGAACGCTCTTGGTTTCATTTTGCCACCTCATTAGGTTCTATTTCAACATTTTTGTGTGTGTGTGTGTCTTTTAATTGCAGTCTGGAACCCAGCTGGATTGTTTTTAACATCAAATCCTTTGAAGGGTGCAGATTTTTTGCATCCCGGCTTGTATTAACCAAAAGAAGCCAAGAGAAGAGTCCTTACAAATTAACTTTTAAGTGTCTTATGATTTGGTGAAATCTAATAAGCAGAAGGAAATCTTAAAGGAAATGAAGCTCGTAGAACTAAATGGTTCCACTGTGGTTAGGAAAAAGCAATCATGAGGATTTTTAGGTTAGCGTGGAGGCTGTGGAAGTTCTAAGTTCAGCAGGAAAAACGTTCTTTTAGAATGGCTGCACATTGCCAGGGTTCTAGGAGTAGATTTAAGTCTGTGGGAAGAAAGGAGGGGGTAGAGGGGCAGAGGGGCAGCCTATAAATGAAGTCCCAAAGCCAGGGAACTAGGCACAACCTGGGAGCCATGTAAACAGCAAAAAAAAAAAAAAAAGACAAAAACCACAGGATGGTTTCTTAGGGGAATTCAGAACAAAGAAAGAACCCATCTAGCCAGGTGCAGTGGTGATACCTGTAATCCCAGCAACTGTGAGAGGCTAAGGCAGAAGGATGGCAAGTACAAGGCCGGCCTCAGCCATTTAGCAGGACCCTGTCTCAAAATAATAAAGGTCTCAAAATAATAAAGTACAGGGAAAAAAAAGTCTCCTGGGAACAAAATACGCAGCCCTATGTCTAGGTTTTCCCTGAGCATGGCCCTGTCTCCAAGTCAGGTCTGGCTGAACAGCCCCCAAACATTCCTAGAACCTCAGTTCATACCCAGTCCCCACTGGCCAGTCTAGGAACCAGGGGCCCAGGCTTGAACAATGTGTGACTTCCAGCATTTTCCACAGAAATAAACCTTTTCAACATGTGGGTTTTCACATCCTTTCTCCCTCCTTCCTTTAAACGACACTTTTTAGTGTGTTTTGCCATTTTCCTCCTGGGTTTGGGTGACACCGAGACAAGAGTCAGAAAAGTGTTGTGGAACTAGAGTGTTGGTCATGGTGCTTGCATTTCTGGACAAAGCCAATATCTACTTGAATAAGAATATCAAGCCAAGCAGCCAACTGAAGAGAAGGGCTGAGCAGTTTGAGCTTCTGCACAAGGTTTATGGCAAAGAAGCAGTTTTGGAAATCAGCTGTCAGTCATATGGATGGGGAGGAAAATGCATTCTTTAGGGGTTTTGTTTGTTCGTTTGTTTGTTTGTTTGTTTGTTTGGAGTGGGGGGATGTTGTTTGTTTTGGTGTTTGGTACTGCGGATTGAACCCAGGGGCTCTTTGCCACTGAGCCAGATCACACAGCCCTTTTTATGTATGTGTGTATGTATGTATTTATCTACTTATTTATTTTTTGTGAGACATGGTTTAAGTTTCTTAGGGCCTGGCTAAGTTGATGAGCTTGACCTTGAACTTGCAATCCTCCTGCCCTCAGCCTCCAGAACCAGTTGGAATTCAGGTGAGCAAGCACCACTGCTGTGGGCAGCAAATGCATCTTAACGAACATCCAATCACCTTTAAAATCTCTTTAAAATGGAGTATACTGAGAATCAAATTTCAATGAGGAAGAGATTTTTAAGGTGATTTTTGTGCATTAAAAACACATTTCTTCTCCTCCCCCTTTACCTTCAGTGGCCCCTTGAGGGACTGAAAATTGGAACTTGCTTTCAATTGCTTTCTGGGGGGAGAAGGATAAGATTGATATTTTTTTTTTTTTGAATCAGCATCATGCACAGACTATGTCACATCAACCCCTCAGTAACATGCTGATTTCACATTTGTGTTAGTCTGTTTTTCATTTCTGTAACCAAAATACATGAGGCCAGCTGGGTACTTACAAAGGAAAAGGGGCTTATTTCAGTCACAGCTTTAGGGGCTAAAAGGCTATGTAGCATAACACAGATCTGGCAAGGGTCTGCATCACCTCGTGGTGGATTGCAACTCAATGTCAGAAGCCTGTGCAAAAGAGAGAAATCACATGGCCAGGCAGGAAGCCAGAGTAAGGACAGGGACAAGTCTTGGGACCTCCTATTAAGCTCCACCTCTTAGAGTCCTGCCACCTCAACATCACCACGTTAAGGACCAGGCTTTCAACAAGATAAGCCTTGGAAGACAAACCACACTTCAACCATAGCAACATTCAGAGGGCCTGGGGAGGAGGCAGCAGAGGCAGCTCAGGGAACAGGCATGCACTTGGAAGGTTTGGGCAGCCAGGTTACAACTATAGATGCTCCTCCTCTTACAACAGGGTAATATCCTGACAAACCCATAGTAAGTTGAAAACATCCTAAACTAAAAATCCATTTAATACACCTGACCTACTGACCATCCTAGTGTCGCCAGCTGGCCAGGCTGGCAAGATGAGCTGGGTTCAAAGGAGCTGGCTGTATCAATAACTAAGAAAACGGTGAAGAAACTATGCAGCACATGAACATGAGTTTCCAAGGATGAGGGCAGAACAGCTCGGTGACCCCAAGGGTTAGCTCCACACTGGACAGTGCTGGAAAGAACAAGAGAGCAAGCACATCCCAAACCCCCCTGTTTACTGGGGAGAAGATATTTGATAGAAAATTCTAAGGGGTAGGGTTTCAAAGGGTGGAGTCTTGTAGTCAGCAGATTGATTGACATCTTGGCAAGTCACACCCATCTCAGGTGCTGTGTGGGATTACAGGCAGAGCGAGAGGAAAGGCACACTTGCGTCGCACAGCCCAATCAGTGCACAACACCAAATCAGTCCCCTCACACGCTCAAATGCATATAGCTCACACACACAGCCCCTGGACGGCTCATGACATCCTAGCTTAGCAACACAGAACACAACAGAGCATCAGTTGTCATCCCTTGTGACCTCATGGCTAACTGGGAGCTGCAGCTTGCTGCCACTGCTCAACATGACAACAGAGTATCTTACATGTCAAACCATCATATAGTTGGGGACCAGCTATAGTCAAGAAATACTTCAGGCTGAGAACAACAGCCAACAATAGTACAAAGTATCAGCTCTGAAGGCAGCCACATCCTTCTCTCCAATTGGCAATTTCAGTCAGTTGCAACCTTTGCAAGTTTTCCTGGCCTGAGGGTGAAATGCCCTTCCACCCTTTCTCTAGCTATTAACATTCCACTCATCCTTCAAGATCTGGTTTTAATTCTCCCTTCTTGGACTGAACCCCACCAATGACCATCTGGGTTAGATGCACCCCACTTGCTCCCCCTGCACCTTCTCTTGGCTCTCTGACCAGCGTCAACCTGGCTCTTAACCTTCCTCTTCCTCTCTCTCCAACCATCATCCTGAAGAAAGACTGCAGGATCCTTGAGAAGAGAAACAGCTGTTTTTCAACAAACCTAAGATACCATGGTTGTAAAATGCATCGTTATTTTATGTACCTGCAAGAAAGAAAAAGGAAAAAAAATAAAATCTGTCAATAGGCTACAGATTGTAAGACATTCCCTGATTTCAGAGATGTTGAAATTAAAAAAAATAAAAAGAAGCTCTACCCAAAATGAATGAAATGTGGTACCCAATTTGCCTTTGCACACACATCACCCTTGACCTATTTAGAGTAGTGCTTTGTGTAAGTGTTGAGTATTTTTAATTGTTTTTTGTTTTTGTTTTTTTTTTGAGGTTGTAGTGCAGAGATCCAGGGGAGGAAATTAGTAGGGGACAAGGACTGGAGGGAGACAATGGCTAGACAGGAAGGAATAAAAGAGCTGGGAGGAAATTCACAAAGCCTCCCTCAAGCATCGGGGGCATCAGCACAAGGCTTCCTAGTGGTTCAGCGGAAGGAGTTTGGTGCCAGGAGTCCATTGACTCATATTCCAATCCTGCAACAGCCTGTATGTCACTAAAAAAAGTCACTCCCTCTTCTGTGATTCTCCATATTAAAAAATACAATAGGGTAATAATAAACTACCATTTACTGAGTTCTAACAACATGTAAAATCTTTGCTATAGGTTTATACAGATTTACATATTTTAAAAAATACAAAACCAGAATCAGTGGCTATTTGTTTTTAAAAGGGTAATTGAAGAGGCAACCACCCACAGGTCATGGGACCTTAAAGGATCCACTTCCTGCATTTCCAAGCTAAAGAAACAGGGTCACAAACATTAGTTGCAGGTACCTGGACCACTTTGGAGATGTTTTATGAAGACAAAGTACAAAATGAATCTTAAAGAGTTTTGAAAAACACAGAACCAGACAAATGAGAGAAGGTAGTGGGTATTATAGGCAGACAATAACACAGATTTGCAAGGTTCAGTGCCATCGAGGACAAGCATTCTGTTTTACTTCAATGTGTCATTAAAAGAAAGACTGAGTCCCGGATCTTCAAGACAGAAATTTTCCCTGCTGGAAGTATTCTGAAAACGTTGAAATTATAACTCACTAATAAAGCAGCATCCTAAACGTTTCTACAATTTCCAGGAACCCAAAGGACTGCTCTGAGGCCTGGAGAATTTGAATCATTAAGAAATATAAAGTGCCCATTGATGTTCTAATAGTTCTACAATTTTAGGTCTCAGCACAGTTAATAAACTGGAGGATAGAAGGTTTTTTTAAACTGGTCCCATTTTTCCATTTCTCCTTGTTCTAATGAAAAATCCGCTCCACAGTCCCTATTCTTCCCCAAATCAGAATGGTCCTGCATTTACATAATGAGTTTCCCTTGTCTTCATTTAGTTGCCTGAGAATACCACTATTAATTTTTTTTTTTTTTTTTTTGGTATGAGGGCTTGAACTCAGGGGCACTCGACCCCTAAGCCACATCCCCAGCCCTATTTTGTATTTTATTTAGAGACAGGGTCTCACTGAATTGCTTAGCACCTTGCTTTTGCTGAGACTGGCTTTGAACCCTCGATCCTCCTGCCTCAGCCTCCAGAGCTGCTGGGATTACAGGTGTCTGCCACCATGCCCGGCTACCACTGTTAATTCTTCATTTCCCTTTTAAATTATATTTTGTGACTCTCTGGAAAAATGATACATACTTTCAATAACTAATATGACATTATCTAATGTTAGTAAATCAGAACGTTAACGTTTAATATGTAAAAGTAAGTGATCTGATATCTTTAACATTTAATATCAGACTTAAGTTAGAAAAGTGCCAGGAGGACTCAAGGAATTGGAAATTATGGCATAATTAGTGGTTATTTAGACCAGCAGTTCTCCAAATCCACCTGGACCACGTGTTAAAATATAGCCCCCCCACAGGCTCCATCCCTGGTGTTGCTGATGGGGTAGATATGGATGAGATAACACCAACTTACATTTCTAATAACATCCCAGCTGATGCTGGTCCTGGGACTACACTTTGAGAACCACTGACTTAAATGGCTATTGGGAGAACCAGGTTGCTATGATGTTGGAGAGGGTGGGGTTAGGAAGAGACTGGGGCAGACACTCTAATACTGAGCAGGCTGACAAGTTTCCTTTACAAAATCTGTGCCAGATTTCCTTATTTAAGTCAGGCTTTATATATGTGCTCACACACTCCCTTGGTAAACTAGAAATCATGAGACCACGCTCTTGTGACTTCATATGATTCTGGGATACCTTTCCTTGAGAAGACTCAGGGGATCAAGGCTATGGGGGAATCCCCAGTACCAGTCACTCTGGTAATGCCTCCAAAACCCCTGCAATGTTTAGGGGATGGTAAGAAAGATTTTCTTGTCCCATCTGGGGATCTCCAGCCCTAGAGTAAGAAGTGATCAGTGTTACCCTCATTTCCAAACTACTGGGAATCTTCCCTCTGCTGTGCATATTGATGACTGAATAAACATCAGATCGATAGATAGATAGATAGATAGATAGATAGATAGATAGATAGATAGATAATCAACTTAAGATGCATTATATCCTGATAAACCTATTCAAAATTGAAAATATCCTAATTTGAAAATGCAATTAACATTCCTAATCTACCCAACCTCATGGCCTAGGCTAGCCTGCCAGCACATTTATATTAGCTTACAATTAGGCAAAATCATTTGACACAAAAGCTATTTTATAGTAATCCATCGAATGCTATTCTGAAAGTGGAACACAGAATATTTGTATGGGTACACTTTTACACCACCGTCAACTTAAAAAATTGTAAGTCAAATCATCATAGATCAGGAGCCATCCGACCATCTATGTCAATATTAATAGCCCATTGAACAAAACTGATATATTTTTATTAACACTATATAGTTCCAGGTTAACGCTATATAGGATGCACCAGGTTACACTAGGGAGTTACCGAATCTTACTGAAATTGGTCATGTGTTCCAAGCACATCGATCATAACTGTTATGACCAAACCTAATTTGATCCAAGAAAAATATCCAATTAGAGGGCTACACCAAATCAAGAGATGGACTATCCTCCCCCACAGAATCCCCTCAATTTGGGAATGCTGAAGGAGAGAGAGCAAACGGGCTATGCCCTCTTCTCCCAGGGCTTTCCCTTCTTCTACAAAGCGAGGACGCTAAAGTTCATTAGATCTGAAGCCCTTTCGGCTCTGAGCCATAAACACAGTGACTTTCTGTTCTCTCACATGCCACTTCTGGGCCCCTTTGCTCCACACTATGCTAGGAACTTGCTCTCCCATCACATCTGAGCAGGGGGGCGGGGGGTGCCTGCTGCTCAGAGAGACTGAACAGTCCCTAGGATACCAAGGCAGGCTTCGGAATACATGGTTCATACTCAAATGTCAAGGAACTTAGACAATGTCACATTGTGGAGTTTAAAAACATGCATTTTTAAGAGCCTGGGCTTACTGAGTCAGCGATCTGGAACATTCTCAAGAGGCTAAAAATATCCCGAAAGTGGACTGAATTTTAAACTATGCTTTAAAAAACTTTCTATGTGAAAAACAATTGGGTATTTCTTCTTTGAAACAGTTAACCATTTTCTTTATTTAGATCTCCACTACTAGAATTGATAAGTGTAGAGGAAGTGCAAGCCTCAGATGGGAGATTGAGCATCACGGCCCAAAAGGCTGTTCGGTCTTAGATTCCACAACAGGGGACAGAGAGTCATAACTTTAAATCTCTCAAACACCTTATTTTATTGTATTTTTTTTTTCTTTATAGTACTGGTTATTGAACCCAGAGGGAGTGAGGGAGCGGGTGATCTACTACTGCACTTTTATATTCTTTATTTTGAGACAAGGCCTCACTGAGTTGTCCAGACTGGACTCAAATTTGCAGTCCTCCCCCCTCAGCCTCCCCAGAAGCTAGAATTACAGGCTGATGACCGTACCCAGCTAGTGCTTTACATTTTCAAAGCAGAGGTGAAATGCTTTTTCTTTTCCTTTGAACAGTTTGAGAATTTTCTTTCTCAGCTTCAAATAGCAAGACAAAGGTTCTTCTTCAGGAGCCCCATTTACATCTTCCAGATGTTTAGGTTTTGGTATTGCCTGGCTCCAGCGAGACATGCACTGTTGGTTGGTTAATGATCTGAAATATTCAGGTAAGTATACTTGGGTATCACCCCCACCACTACCCTTCCCATGCAACCTTTTCCTAATTCACACTAAAGTACATTTTCAGATATCAAAAAGTCAGAAGTTCATGATAGTGAAAGTAAGCCACTGTCTGACTCTCCACATAGAGCAGGAAGAGCTGGATATACAAAGTGCCTTCCATAGTTTTCTCAAGGAGCTCTGAATCCAGGGGCCCAGAAACTCAGGGTCTACCACCAACCAGAAAACCACAGCATTGAGAGACAGCCATTGCACACCACCAAAAGAACTTCCCTTTCACCATTCATGAGCTGCAACTATTTACCTTGGGCTCTTTGTTTAGGAGCAGAGAGGTTGGGCTCTGAAGTTGCAACGTGGACCATCAATCTGGCAGTGATCATAACCTTGAAAGCGAAAGAATCTTTTCTCAGGTTGCAAAAGAGTCCTCCCCTCAGTATCTGCTCCTGGAAAGCTGACCTAAGACCCAGTCCCTGTGTGAACGAAGTCCTCATCCAGGCACTGTTAGAGACTTTACACCCAGAAGAGCATTGTCCCTCATTTGGGAAACATATAGAATTAATTGAGAGGCTGAGACAAGAACAATGAAAACTACATGAAATAAGATTTTATTGCTGAAATATCACCAAAGTACTTTGAATTTGGAGAAGAGTGGAAATAAGAGTATTTTTAAACTGTTTTGGTTTATGGATGTTATGATTTAGAACTAGAAATGCCCCTGAAAAGCTCATGATTCCCAATACAGCAAGGGTGTGGTTCAGGTGTGGGGTTTTAAGAAGTGACTAAGGCTATAATCTCATTGGTGGATTAATCCATTTGATAGATTAATAATTTGAATGGACTGTTGGATGATAACTCCAGGCAGGTGGGGCATGTCTAAGGAAAGTAGGTCACTAGAAACATGGCCTTGGGACTGTAGCTATCCCTGGCCACTTTGCACTCGCGCTCTCTCTCTCTCCCTCCCCCACCCCCACCATCCCCCACCCTTCCTGGATGCCATGAGTTGAGAAGATTTCCTTTGCCATGCCCTTCCTCCATAAGGTTCTGCTTTACATAAGGCCCAGAGCAATGGACTCAGCTGACCATGGACTGAACCTCTAAAACCAGGAGCCCCAAATAAACTTTTCCTCCTCTAAATTGTTCTTGTTGGGTATTTTGGTCACAGCAACAAAAAGCTGACTAACATAATGGAGAAAGAGAATCTGGAAAGGTCAGGTAATAGAAAATGAGTTTCTGAATGCCAGGCTAAGGAATTGAGGCTATAATTACCCTAAAACCCAGCATTCATCATGCCCCCTCTCTTGCTCTGAAGTCTCTTGTTGCCTCCTGGGTGGACTGTATACGTGAGCATCAGGAATCATAGACACATTGTGGGTGAAGATCACCAACAGTGCATAGCCAGGAGGCCATGACAAGAATGGAGGAGAAATCCAAAGGACTTGGTGACCGAATGTGAGAGTCAAGAGGAGATGGTTAGTCTGTTGGTTCACTAGGACTGTCATAACAAAGTAACACAGCCTGGGGGCTTAAGAAACTGAAATTTATTTCTCCCTATTCTGGAGACTGGAAGTCTGAGATCAAGGTGCCAGTAGGGTTATTTCCTCCTCAGACCTCTCTCTTTGGCTCATCAATAGCCATCTTCTCCTTGTGTCTTCCTGTGGCACTTATTCTACGTGCCTATGTCCTAATCTCTTCATACAGGGACACCACTCCGGTTGGATCAGATTCCTCCCCATGACATCATTTTACCTTAATTACTTCTTTAAAGGCTCTATTTTCAAATATAGTCAGATTCTGAGGCATTGGGGGTTATCACTTCAACGTGTAAATTTGGGGTGTACTAAACTGCCCACTACCATTCATGATATGATGATGTGTTTGAGTCCAGAAAGGCCAAGTTTCAGGTAATAGCCAGACTTCCCAAGCATAAACATCCAGCAGACTGCATTGCAGATGTGGGCATAAAATTCAGGAGTGAGGCCATAATGCTAGAAGAACCTGACATCCCAGGGCGGGAAGGACGGGGAGCCCACTTCTCACCCTGTGTGTGCAGATTGGTAAACTTGATGTAATTATTAGAGTATTAATTGAGACTGAGTGAGTCAGTTCTCACAGAACACACTCAAGAGAGTGCCTATTTATAATTTATGATTGACCCATAGACGTTCCTAGCAGGATAATGATAATGATAATTTCCATGGATGCTCTTTCCTGTTGACTGTTTGGATTTCTACTCCTTCGCCTTCTCTGTCATCTCCCCATTGACGATAAGCTGTCTGTAGCTTGGGATTGTGTCCTACTCAATTCCATATCCCCACTCATTCTGTCCTAAATGTCCTTACTAACACAGTCACATTGTTTAACGATGGAGATATGTTTTAAGAAATGTGTCATGAGACAATTTGTTGTTATGAAAACATCATAAAGTACTTTACCCAAACGAAGACATCTACGATCTCAACTTGAGACCACTGTCACACCATGTGGTCCATCATTGACCAAAATGTCATGTATGAAGCACACGACTATTTGTATCATCAGCATTGAACACAGTTTATTTTGGGGAGCAGGTGGCCAATAAGCTTGTGTTGATGGACATGCAGGGACATGGGGACTGACCTCTAGGAGGCGCACAGCAGATTAGGTGGGAGCAGGCCTGATTTCCTGGGTTAGAATTTTTTCTCTACCAAGTATGACCCTCCTTGAGCAGGATTATCCTCTCCATGCATGTTTCCTCATCTTCTCAAATGAGAGTGATGCTTACAATACATATTTCATAGCATTGTCGTGAGCACTAAGGGAGTCCATACACAAAGAGCTGAGTGGCACACAGTGGACACTATGTAAGTGCTGGTTGTTTTTCATATCCACTAAGTGCTTGCCACCATTCCTAGGTTGTCTCATTCAATCTCCAAGAATGACCTAAGGTGGATGTTTTCATCCCCGCCATAAATAGAAGGAAACCCGGTCCAAGGAGGTTAAGTAACATGTCAACAACTGCACAAAGGCTAAGTGGCGGAGATCAACTGTGAACTCAGAGCTGAGTTGTCTGCTCTTTCTCTTCCTATTATACCATAAATTAGCCTAAAGATAATGCTCCAGTTAAGAAGAATATCCCCAGGTTCTCACAGAGGACCCCATAGGCACTACGAGTTAGAAGGTGAGATCAATATGGTATCAGAATCTACCAAAAAAATAAAGGGTTTCAGAAATGTGATCATGTCACAACTCCCACCCTATTTGTTTCGCAACCCTTTACACTATATGGATATCACATTCAAGCTAAAGAGCTTTCTGTTTGCATCATCCAGAAAGCATCCCTAGAATTCAGTGGCCTAAAATGTCCCTCTCGGCATTCAGCCAAGCCACCAGCATGCCAGCAATGCCCACATAGCTCCCACCTCTAGAAAGCAGCTGGACTCTGGCAGCTGGTGGACAACATTGATTGTGATCAGAACAGGTTGTTACCATGACTTAGAAAATTCTTCAGCGTTGGGATGGCAAACAGACACTGTCAGCACTAACTCTAATTAATTAGAGATAATTATTTAGAAGCAGTGTTTTCCAAAGAATTACATGGGGTTTCAGTGTAAAAGATCTCCATGATTGACTAGTGATGTCTACTGGGGGCACAGGAGGGAGAGCAACCCATCAGATGCCTGTGTACCTACACTTCTTCAGATCAAATATTGAAGGAATACCTGGTATTACCCATGAATTGCTAGTTTACTATAAGAGGACACAAGAAAAATATATAAGACTGGTCTCTACCTTCAAGAAAAAGCATATAGAAGTTAAAAAAAATCAAATAAAAATAAGGATAAATGACATGTGGAGAAACGACAGTACTCTGTTTTAAAGTCTTATTTACTTTTTAGTAGGGTGGGATCATCAGGGAGTCTCGTTTTTCTCATTGCCTTAAAATGTAGTCACTTGGTATTAGGGTTTGAATACGAAGTGTCCTCCAAAAGCTTCTGTGTTCATGCAGAAATATTCAGAGATAAAGGGATTGGATTGTGAGAGCCAAAACATGATCGCTCCATCCTAGTTTAAATGGGCCAACTGGGTGGTAACTGTAGGCATGGCTGGAGGAGGTAGGTCACTACAGGCAAAGCTAAAAAGGTTCATCTTTCCTTGTGGTCCCTCTCCACCCCACCTTGTCACTACTTCCTGGATGCAATGAGGTGAGGAGATTTCCTTTGCATGTGGCCATGATGTTCTGTCTCATCTTAGGCTCAGAACGATGGAGTCAGCCATCTATGAATGGAGACCTCTGAAACTGTGAGCCTCAAATAAACTTTCCTCCTCCAAGTTGTTCTTGCCAGGTATTTTTGCCACAATAATGCAAATCTGATAATACAGTTGGTGTCAGCTGCCTTTTACAGAAAACTAAGCTATAATAATTTTAAGAATGAAAGCGTCCCTGGCTGCCATTTAGGTTAGTTCCTTGTCCACTACAGGAATAATCAGCAACCATCAGGCACATACTTCCGATTCCTTCATCAGTGAAGCTGAGCAGGGCAGCCCTCTCTACCCTGTTGGCCATGTTTGCTAGAAAGTATTTCCTTGGATTTGGCCAAAATCATCTTCTCTAATTTCTATCCAACCATCCTAATTCTGTCTTCCGGATCCATACAAAATACAAACAACCCCTGTTCAACACAACAGTCTTTCTAATCTCCAAAGAGTCTTCATGTTGTCCCCAAGTCATCCCTGTTCCCCAATTAACCAGCCAGAGGACTTCCAACTGTTTTACAGATGGCAGTTTTCCGATCACCTAACCCATGTTGGGTCCTGCCTTTGGATCAACATCAATCCTCCCATCAGAGAAACTACCAGGTTGTTTGGGTTCCTCCTCCCTGAGCCTACTGTCAAAAACTGTTCTCAGGCAGGAAGCCAGGGCCATGACTGGCCTCACTTCATTTATTTCCCTTTCCAACAGTTCAGTGCCTGTTGTCCATGCCTCTAAAAAGTTGTTTTATGGAACTTGTCCATTTCTGGATGTTTATAGTGATTCAGTCCAGACCTTATAACCACATCATGGCTGGAGGGGGATCACCCTGTAACACTGTTGAAACACAGCTTTCAAAATTTTCCCATTCAGCATGGATGGTGAAAGGAGACCCTCATCACTATACAAAATACATGTATGAAGATATGAATTTGGTGTCAACATACCTTATATATAATCAGAAATATGATAAATTATGATATAATGGTGTATTAGGAATTGTAAGGCAAAAATAAATAAATAAAATAAAAAACTTTCCCATTCAAAGTGATAAGTATAATATAAATATTCTCTTTAATACTGGGAAAAAGTAAACATGACTTTACAACGTTATGCCGGAGTTCCAAGCTAGTGTAGTAAAGCATACACTAATAAATAGATTAAAAAATAAAATATTAGAATTGAAGAAATTGATTTCTTATTTTGCAGTCTGTTTCTCTAGATAAAAATCCCAAAGGATCTACACACAAAAAAATTCTAAAGTGTATACATAAAGACAAAGATTTAGAAAATATGATTGTGAAGGATATTAATTAGGAAAGGAATAAAAAATTAAAAGCACCTAACAATAAAGCTAACAAAGATAGAAAAGCTCTTTATGGAGAAAGCTATAAAAATGTAAATGAAAGAAATCAAGGAATGAAGAGATTTATAAAGTGCATGGGACTCAACATTGCAAAGATGGACTTCCTCCATTTGATATGTAGTTTCAATGGAGTGATAATCAAAATCCCATCAGGATTATCTAGTACTAAACAAAGTTGATTATAAAATTTATATAGGAAATGCAAAAATAATAATGCTCTAAAGGAGAACAACCAGGTTAAGGGATGTCCCTTGCAAAATTAGGAATTATTACAAATCCACACTAATTAAGTTAGTGTGGTATTGGTACAGGGACACTTAAATAGATGAATAGAACTAAAAACTGAGCCCAGCAAAAGACCTACCTACGTATAGAAACATGACTTATGACAGAGTTAGTATTGAGATTAGTGTGGAAAGGATGTGCATTTCAATAATTGGCTACCCTTATGGAAAAATAAAAATAAATTAGATCTTGTGTGTGTTAGCTATGTTGCTCCAAAGTGCTGTGTAACAAATATCCCCAAAATATCAACAAATATTTATTTCTCATATGCAAGCCTGCACATCAACTAATGCATATTGCAGGTCAGAGTCAAGTCTGTTCCACATGTTTCTCAATCTCTAGCCCAAGGATCAGTGGCTCCCTGGAGCATGCACCTCTTGTATTGCAGGTAAGAAACAAACAAACAAAAAAAAAGAGTAAACCACACCAAATATTTGAAAGCTCAAGTTGAGTGGGATACACATTATATCTGCTCATCTGACCAAAGCAAGTCACATAGTGAAGCTCAAAGATAGTGGAAATTTGGAATATATTTTGCCCAAAATGAATCATGGCAAGAACTGGAAGAAAAGACAGGCTTGTGAGAAATAATGCAATTTACTATAGATCCTACTTCACACCATACCTTTGCACAAGTAATTCCTATGACTCAGGAGGCCCATTCTTCATTTTGTTCCTGGATTTGGAAAATATTTCATGAAGATTTGCATTCTTTTCCTTTATACTCCTCTGGCTTGTTTTACATTCTTTAGACACATTTTAAAACATTACAATTCGTTATGAGTAGCAGTATGTCTCTCCCTACTCCCTAGGCCTAATGTGGGTTCTCCCTGTTTAAATAACAGGCCCAGCTGTATCCTAGGGACTGTGGTTGTTACCAGATGATTTGTGCAGATAAATTTTAAGGAAAGGGGTGAAAGCAGATTCTAGCAGGCAGTATGATATAATCCCAGAGAGAGGAGGAAGGAAAAGCTGAACACATGTTACAAGGTGTGTGTAAATGCTCATCAACTAGATGATGTCATTCTTGATGTAGAGGGAGGCATGAAATCAGATGCCCAAGAAGGCTCTCCCAGAGAACGCATTTTCAGCCCAATTTTTATAGATGTTCCCACCCTCTGGGTGGCATCCACTACCCCATCTGTTTTCTCAGAAGGGGATACCTGGCCTCAGAGGGATGCACACAGTGGCTATTGATGCGCTTATCTAACCTCAGCAAATTTTATTGCTTGAAAACTTTTATGCCTTCATCTCAAGAAAACATCTGGAGCTGGATACAGGAGGCAGCTGAAATCTAAAAACCAGGAATAGCATATGCCTGCTATTCTACAAGAATGGCCTCTTGGCTCTTGGTGGTGGCAGTCCTGCTCATGGTCCCAGCTGGCAATGTCCATCAGTTGCTTTATCTTCTAAAAAAAGGAAAAACTGCCCAGGTTGGCCAAGCTGGAACTCCAAAAATTAGGTTTATCTACCTTTTGCTTTGATACGAGTCCTGTCACTCCACTCAGGAAGCCCTAAAGAAAGTAGTGTAGGAGTCGAATTCACTGCAACTCTGCCTTGGCCAAGTCTATAGTTAAAAACAGGATGCACATATTCACCTTCACCTAGGCTGGGAATATTTAATAAACTGACTGCTACAGGTGAATGAGAAGAACAGACTCCCGGTCATGTGTTTACAATGTGTTACTTGAAGCTGTAGTATGCAGTTATTTCATCAAACGCTTATGCAGGCACTGCTGTGATGGTATCCTGTAGAAACATCTATCATCTGATTGTGCTCTAGATTTCATTGCATTCTGCTACTTTGCTGTAATTCGTTGGTGTTTAAGACATCAACATGTCCTAACTTCAAATTCATCATCTTCCCCTCACCATTGCCAAACCCTGGCTTCACTTCTCTCCAATATGATCTTAGGAAAGTCACTGACCCTCCAACCTGTCTTCTCACTTCTTTAGGGTGGGGGGGGGGTGCGGGTTTTGGTGAGATCATGGAGGAAGGCACAAATCATGCAGTGTTCCTATGTCTCTTTATATCTGCTGTACCTATCTTGGTGTCTGGTACATTGTAGGTATCTTACTGTAGTTACTCCAGCAAGTATTTTATTATTGTATTTATCCATTCAGCATCTATTCATTCATCAGCAATAATCCTAATTAATTCCACCATAGAAATGGATTGAGTCCTAACTCACTATTTGCAGGCCAACCAGAAAACCATCACTTCCCATTAAACCAAGGAAACTGGGTGCTACAGACAACAGCTGTTTCATTTACATGGTCTGTTCACGTGTCGCCACCTAGTGAACTATATGCAAGTGACAAACAAAAGGAGGGACTAGGGCTTGCTGAGAAAGGCAACAACCTAAAAGTGTTTTAAAATACGGAGACAAATCCATTGTTGGATTTCAACATCTGAAAAACAAAGAATAATAGCACATGCTTTAACTATAAAATTAATTAGAAATGAACACTATAAGAAGCTACCACTTCATAATCTCATGATCTTTGTCAAAATTTCATAGGGGGGAAATGGATTTGGATGAATTTCCTGAACCAGGCTCCAAAAGACCAAACCAAAATGGAGTGACTCATGCTAAAGTTCCACCCCACCAAGCCAAAACTAAGTTAACTGACCTTCTGAGAAATCAGAGGGAGAAAAAGAAGCCGAATCTCTAAGCAGACAGCAGGCATGGTAAAGAAGTACCCCCTGCTTTAACCTTTACAAGGAAAGTAATTTTCAAACAACCAATCCAAAATTCCTGCTTTCTTCATCATTTTCTGTCCATAAATACTGCCCACATTGCACAGCAGAGCTCTCCAAACCTCTTCTAGTTCTAAGAGTTCTAATTCATAAATTGTCAATTTACTTCGTCTACAGTTTTTCTTTTCCCATCTCTAACATGTAAACAAAATAAAATGCAAAAATCAGCTTTTCTCCGTAACTACTTTGATCCATTTGGATCCTCCATGTCATATATTAGATGGGAATTTAAATTAAAGGGGAGCCTCTCAACTAGGGATTATATTTCCTGACTGCTCTATCTTTGACAAGCTAAGAACCTAGCTTTCCATTATGAATAAAATTACCATTATCAAATGCTGAACCAGGGGCTTTGGGTATCCTGAGCACTTTACCTGGATTATCTCATTTAATGCTTATGAACTCTTCCCCTGCCCTTCAGCATAGTATTCATACTTAGGACTCTCTGTTGCCTTGTTTGTAAAAGAGAGTGAGTGACTTGCTCACAATCTAAACCAGGCTTGCAGAGCTAGATCCACAACAACCTAGATCTGCCTGAATCAACACAGGTTCTTCCTGATTACATTTTACTATATACAACAGTCCCTGCATTCTAAGAATGGAGTGCAGATCGAACAATTTCATGCAAAGTAGTTTTTGGAGAGAGCACAGTATTTTCAATGCTTGCATAACAATGTTAACATCCAAAATATGTTTAAATGTTTTTTTTTCATTCTACTGGAATAACTTGCATCCCATATATTTCAGTATGTTATGTTTCCATTTTCATAAATCTAAGCCTTTTCTAATTTCCCTCTTCGTTTTTTCTTTGACCCATTGGTTATTTAGTAGCATGTTGTTCAATTCCCACATATTTACGAAATTCCCCCAATTCCTTTCTGTTGCTTTCAGACTTAATTCTACATGATCAGAAAAGGGTTCTATGAGTCATGGTTTTACCCTTCAGAAAGCAAGGGCGATTCTGTGAGTGCAAATCTTAATTTTAATCTAGGAAGAAGTAACAGAGTGGTCTAAAACTGTAATTGGTAAAGCAGAACTCACAAAAGCCAGCAGAGGGGATGTTTGGTCATTTCTTTGTGGTTTACATGGCATCTTGTTTCCTTCAACATGACTCTCAAGTATCCTTATTTATGTCTCACTCCAGCACAGTGACAAGGCCTTGTCAGGTCTTGATGCTCTATAAACATCATAGTCTAGCTATTAGGACCAGGTCAATTTCCAGCTTTTCCTTTCTCATTATAAACAGAACTGCCATGTACATAATTATTCAGCAGGATCCACAGAAGCTATGAGAGATGCAGGAAAATTCTGCATTGTACATTATATAGGCACCTAGCATCCCTGCCCTCCATTTATTGAATGGCATTTATTGAATGCCATTAGACTCCCAGCATTGGTCTATACACTGGAAACAGAGGTGATGGAGGAAGACAGCCTCCCTGCCGTCATAGTGTTTACAGACAACTGGAGACATGTGAGGTTTACTTTCATGCATCAATTTGGCTAGTTTCTAGTACAGTTATTTAATCAAACACTAATGCAGGCGTTGCTGTGAAAGTATCTTGTGATACGGTTAACATCTATAAAAGTACCAGCAGCTACCCACCAACATGGTGTTAAGCAACCCATCCCTCCCAAGTTAAAGAAACACCCTCTGGGGAGTGCACCATGCTCAAGAGCACCACTGCTCTGTATAGTCTAAATCCACCCTGAATCAGATCAAGGAAGGAATACATACTTCAGAATACATAAGCAGGCACCCTCAAAGAACTATCTTACCAAGTTATACTTTAATGGCTTTACATCAAAAGTTAAAAAAAAAAAAAAAAAAAAAAAACTGTCCAGACAGAAGGCTACTTATTTTAGGAATGATGCTGAGAGCATCACCCACCACAGCATCTGATGTCCTCTATACACAACCCCAAATAAGATAACTGTGGAAGACAATGTGCCTACCTAAATACCTGTTTTCCCAGACTGCCTCACACCTGGGTGACACTACTTTGGCCAAGGAGAAGAAAGTAGAGCAAAACCTGTTGTGATTTCTGAGAAAGCTTTGTTCTCAGATCAAACACCCTTTTTTTTTTTTTCCTTAAAAACAGATGTGTCATCTTCAGCTGTGACACTGATCTTGTGACCATGAGACAAGCATGGGGACAACAGCCAGATAAGGATGGTGAAGCATCCGGGTCCTGGATGGAATTGCTAAGTAGCTGCATAACACCGGCTGAATTTGACCAGCAATTGCCTTTCAGACTTCCTTTGTGAGAAACACACACAATTCTTTTTTGTTTAGGCCACTATTATTTGTATGACTTTTTGTTATTTGCAGTTGAACCAAGTCCCTGTAGAGCAAACAAGTTGGAGGAAATCAACAGGTGCAACAACCAACAGAGTGAATAAAAGACTTATGGGGAAAAAAAAAAGGTTTATGGAAAACATTTACTAGAGTGAATAAAAGATTTATAGGGAAAAAAAGGTTTATGGAAAACATTTACTATTACAATCAATTAAAGTGTTTAAATTATATGCAGGGGAGGGATTCAAATTATACCTTCACTTTTCATAGCAGAAAGCCAGTAGTTTTGAAGTTAATAGGCCATGAAATACTAACAAGTATAGTATTTAGTGATAAGGAGGTAACTTCCTCAAAATTAAAACACAGAAGCAATTGAAAGGTTTTTGTTTCTGGGATCAGACTTTTCTCTGTAAACACTTACTACTTGATTTCTTAACCATGTTTTGCTGTTTTTTTTTTTTTTTAATTAATCATAGCAGAGGAAAATTTATATAGATTATATTTTTTCCTAGCACTAAATTATGACTTCTTAGGAAATGCTACTCTGCTTCCTTTCTTACCAAGAGTGATAATTTAAAGGTTTTAAGGAGTATTTCCTACTTCTCACAAGTTAAAAAAAATCATTAATGAGATTTTATTTTTAGATTAAAAAAAAAAAGTGTTACATACAACCTTAGAATGTATTTTTCAAAGCCAGGGATAGAATCTGGTTTCAATTTTCCACCAGTGGTTTTCCAACAGACTCAGGAAGCTCCTTGGAAATAAGTGAAGGCGAAGTGATTTCATAACTGCTAGTTCTGCTTTCATTAGAAAACTCTTCTGCTTTGTTACTAGGTTTTAATATAAGATTTAATTGAGGGGGGGCAACTAGTTTGAAAAGTACGAAAATCATTATACTATGGCTAAAGCTGGTGGTACAGCTAATTTGACCTACAAATACATTTAGTTTGGCTTCACATGGTGTTTTCTCCTTTTAAATTTCATTTATAAGCATATATCAGATTTCATATAAACATCCAGATTTTCCATTTCTCCTGAACAACTGAAATACCCAGCAACACAGGTCCACATCTGCAAATGGCAACAAATGGCTGGAGATCAGAAGTTTCTGGTCCATTTGGATGGATATGGACTCCAATTTCACTCATTCAGTCTACGTGGCCCCACCAGAATTGGGGACGCTACACTAAGGGACAAGGAATACAATTTCTTTCTTTGCAACAGGAAAAATCATGGAAAAATGAAGATTACTGAGTTAGAATTTTAAAAGAAGTTTTGAATTCATCCTTCAGTTGTTCAACTATATTAGTCATAATGGGCAATTATGTCATGGTATGCTGTGATGTGAACCAATAATACAGGAAGCCAACTGACTTAATACACCAAAGGTTTATTTCTCAATAAAAGAAATATAGGTTTTTCTAGTATCTCCAACTAGAGTATAGAGGGATTATAGAAGTCACTTAACTCCTCGACTGAAGCTCTACCATACTAAACGCTAGTGGGTGCCACAAAAGGGGAATGAAGAATTTCACATCAGTTTCTCCTTCTTCTCCCCTAAAACACCACTACTTTGACTCACATTTCATTGACCATAGATAACCACATGGCCTCAACTAATTAAGGGTCCAAAAAAATGTAGAACTTTAACCCGCAGCCAGCCCAGGCTTCATAAATGAAGGTTCAGCGACGTGAGAAATCCTCAGGGAGTTTGAATTAAAGAGACAGGCTCTAATTACCTTTAAACCAGCTCCAGGACGGCTTCTCCTAGCTCCAGCCTCCAGCTACCTATTATGGTAGCGAGGTTTACTGAAGAGGCTATCAAGAGAGAACACGCCAGGGAATGGACTTTTATTGGGGAACAAAAAATTCTGGGGAAAATCCCATCCAATGAAGATTAAGCGGGGGCAGTGTCCCAAGGTCAGGTGCGATGGGTCTTCAGGGTAGTGGCCAGACACGCCTCCATACAGACAAGCCCTGGGACCTGAGAAGGGTGGGGAAAGCTGTGGACACAAGGATGCCTCTAAGCGCCTCTCCCCCAGCCAGGGAGGTAACTCAAATCACGTGTGAAGATGGCCTCCCACATAGTAAATACCAAGTATTCCATTTGTTCTATCTTTACTACATGCAACGTTCTAAAGATTATTTTACTTCTCTAAACCTTAGTTATGCATCTCTGGGTCTTGAAGTCATAATACATATGGTTTTTCCTACCTCTGAAGGTTATGGGGAGAATCAAATGAGAAAATATACAAAAGAACTTTGAGAAGCTCTGAATATACGGTTTTAAAGGACCAAAGCACTACCATGAAGTCAATGTGCCTTCACCTCTACACATATACACACACCCTTACCTATTTATTCAGAGGCAACTCAAAGGACAGACCTTCTATGGGATAGAGGATTTGATGCTTTCACTTTATACCATCAAATTAATTCACCTATATCCAAGATTGAACCAGAAACGACTTTAAAAAAAAAAAAAAACACATAATACCCTCAGTTTCTTTCAAGTAATTTTTTCAACCATGATAAAATTATTAAAGTGAGGCAGATTTTATTTCCAAAGATGGTTGCAAGCAATATCTCCCATCCCACACACTCTTATTATACCATAAACTCTAACACTCCTCTTATCAAATGGCTGGTTCTATGTAACCTTCTTTTGAACCCGGATAGACTATAGTGACTACTTTGTCCAAAAGAGAATAGCTGAGGCGATGCGAATTCTGAGACTAGTCATAAAAATATCATGTATTTCTCCTTATCTCTTGGGTTACTATTAGAACCCAGAGCCAGGTTGTGAAGAAGCCCTCATGAGCCCACAGAGAAAATACCCAGAGATCACAATGCAGTACTTCCAATTAACAGCCTAGCTGAGGCCCCAGATGACTGACTGCATCTGAAGAAAGGAAAAGACATTTAGAGATATTTATTCTAAAAATAGCAATGTACCCTGTTGTATATTCCTGCAATCTGTGCTTCCTTGAGCAAGTTGCTCAATAACCACAAAGATGGTTTCATCATCAAAAATATCATGTTTGTTATGAGGGTTAAATGAGATTACACACATCAAATGCTTTGTAAACAATAGTTTTATACAAATATAAAGTTGTGCACCTTCCAAGCTATCACTCCAACACACATTTATTCAACTAAAACAAAACATCTTTAAAAATATTTTAACAATGTACAAATACATTCACTACATAATCTGCTGATTAAAAGACTCCAACAAAGTTTCTAGTACCTACAACAGAATTTACAACTGCCTACAATAATTTGCAGATTGGTTTACTCTACAGTTAAATATATTGCCTTGTTTAAGAAATATTATTAATACAAATGTATGATTTACAATATTCCCATTATAGCAAGAAAAAATAGATTCATATAATGTCTTTAGGCATTTATTATGCCAAGTATTTAAATGATTATTCTTACTAAGACATAAGAACAATATTCATTTAGTACTAAAAGATTTTATTAGTCCAGAGACCACTGAAGAGTTTCCAGGAAGTTCCAAAATAAAATCTGACCATCCTTTCCACAAAATAAATAGAACAGCAGCAATCCCTTGGGTATCCCTTAAACATAAACTATAAAGATTCCTTTTATTATTTAGGCCTTAAGTAAAAAAATAAAAGAAATTTTAGAAACTAGTTAATACTACCAGCCTGAATTTTGTTTTCACTTGTGCATGTCTAAGGTAAGCAATTTCAACATGAAGTATATTTTTAAAATTAACAATCTTTTCTACTTTTTAACTCATACACAAGCCAAGTGTTTACTCTTAATCATGGAATCAACTTATTTCTGAAAATAACTTACAGAAATAGTATGTAAACACACATACCTTTGACTAAGAACATTCTATTTTCTATGGATCAAAATACAAATATCTCTGTAACATATGTAAACTAACACATTAATTTGGGATATACGGATACATTACTATATGCATACATATGTACACCATAAAATAAATTCTGACAATGTTCTTAATGATATCATATTTCCCAGCCTCAACTATTAGAAAAAAAAATAAAAACAAAAACTTTCTTTAAAAAAGGAAAACAGTTTTCATAGTAACTTTGTAAGTGAAAACAAACAAAAAAACCCAATGCTCCTCTTTGCAACTGGACTGAGGTCTAAACAGTTCATAATCAAGAATCTCTTCGGCCAGTCCCCAATATCACAGAAAACATAATTTTCTCTCTATTCAAGAAGTCTGTTCACTTCCGGTGTTCTGCAAAATAGAAAACACTCCTTAATATTCAGTTATTTTACTTCATATACCAGGGTTTTCAAAGCACTAAACCTAGAAAATCTTGTACCTTTGTAAATAGAACCTGTTACTTTATTACATTGTATGTAATAGCCCGTCATGTCAAAAAGTGGATGTGTTACAGAGTTACTCCTTTTTTTTTTTTTTGCAGTATGGGGAAAATGAACCCAGCAAATACCATTTTCCACTCAGATGTTCATCTTATCCCACAGAACAGAGTGCCACCAGGTGCCATGTAAGACTCTAACCCTATTCATGTTATGCCAGGCTCACGGTTCAATTTCACCTATATTGAAAATCCCCCTCCACCTTCAGACACATGGAAAATCCCAAGGGGAAAAAACTTAAAAAGCACACACATGAAAATTACCCTAAGATGGGCCACAGTGAATTCTTTTACTTGGGGCCAAGCAGAAATCCTTTAGGAAGAGAACCATGACCCTAACTAGAATATTCATTTTCTTGACCTCTTGTCTTAAGAGCAACAGTATAGTAGAATAAAGAAAAATGAATTTCTTGTGTAGAGGGCTGGGTTCAAGCTCTGTACTACCTATCAGCTTTATATTCTGAAGTAAAACAATCTCAGGCTTTAGTTATCCAAAGCATAATCTCTGAACTAGAAACTTGTTAGAAATGCTAATTATAAGACCATCCACCTCCCTCCAGATCTACTGAATAAGAAACCTTAAGAGTGGAGCCCAGGAATCTTTGCACTCTAGGTGATTCTGATACCTGCTGGAATTTGAGAACTACTGTCCTATATTCAATACTTACCCAGCCTGCTGTAATAACAAATGTAAGCTATGACTCATATAAAGACCCAGTCAATTTGCCCCAAGAGATTTAATCAGTAACTATTTACCAATATGACAAATCACACTGAAAATCTGAATTTATATCCTCACATCAGGGACTACAATACAATCTTTATGTTATAGGGGAGAATATCATTCTCATATTTCAGTGACAATATGCCTTTTAAAAACCTCAGTTGAGAAGCATTTCTTAAAAATTAAATTCCACAAGAGTTAAAAAAACCATTTCATTTGTCACTGGTCATATCCAGAAAACACTTACTTGTTTTAAAAACTGCTTTCCGAGATACGAGGTAGCCATGCTGGTTAAATTCTTCCGGCTGCCCACTTTGCACCTGATGTAACCATACAGGTTGGCACCCTGTAGTACCACACCCATGATAACCACAGCCTGGGATCAGGGGAAAAATAACACAATGGTTACTGACCTAAAATTGACTTTTCTCTTAAGTCATAAATGAGACAAGGCAGACTTATGGTGAGAAAGGAAAGGAAAAAGGAAGCAAGGGTTGTGCCAAGGAGCACGATCTAATATCAAACTACCAGAAGAGGCCTGATATATGTTCTGCACAAGGCACTGGGTTATTCACTCATATTCACTCTGTTGCCACTACTCAATTCTGTTGAACACAACTGCTACATATGCAAGCTCTATGTCAGACCTGGTGAACACAGTGGAGGGGGACCTTCTCTCTAGGTCCTAAAAAAGGCATAAGGAAAAGTAAGTGAAACTAGAAAAGACTAAAATGTTACTTGTTCCTTTAAGAATCACAAAAGAACAGTCAAGAAGTAGTCAAGTTCAATAACCTGAAAGTAGGCAGAGATGGAATCTCTACTCTATGCTAATATATGTGATTGGATCCTGGGCAAGTTGACTAGGTGCCCTAAGGCAGCAACAAACAGGGGTTTGCTTTTGCCTTCAGAGCAAAGAGAGATGAGTAGAAAGAAGTATATTTCTGCAAAGCTGCTTATTCCTTGTGATCATATCAGGAATCCTATAGTGACTCAGACCACTAAAAATTGAGAATAAGAAATTCACACCCTCTCTTTAAATATTTAAGGGAGAAAAATTAATTAGCACAATGTGAGGAAGCTTCAAAGTTAGGTATTCTAGAAGTTTCTCTGTAAAGAGCCAGATAATAAAATTTTAGTTTCTGTTGCCACTACTCAATTCTGCTATTTTGGCCCCCAAAAGCCTCAGCAAATGTAAACAAAAGGGCAAGGCTGTGTTCCAATAAAAATTCACAAATTGTTGGGTTGGATTTGATTCACAAGCCATAGTCGGCCAACCCCCTTCTACAATAAACAACTCATCAACCCTTTTACTATTAAAAGTATCATTCAGGAGATGTTCACATCTACGAAAGGCAAAGAGGCTAAATGAAATCTCATTTTCCAATCCAGACTTTTTTTTTTTTACCTTTTTTCTTTCTTATTTGAGATGGGGTCTCATTTAGTTGTTCAGTTGTCCAGGCTAGCCTCAAACTTGCAATCTTACTTCCTTAGCCTCCCTCCAAGTAGCTGGGATTAAAGGCATAACTCACTGTACCTGGCTTCGGGCTTCTTCTCTTTAACCCTTAACAAATAGTATAGCTGATTTTAAGCAAGTGAGAGAATTTGTTTTTTGGCAGTACTGGGGATCAAACCCAGGGCCTTGCATGTGCTAGGCAAGTACTTTACTCTCCACTCTAAGAAGATTTAAATCTTTAAGGAACTGGTTTCAAGTGTTCCTAGTAAAAAAAGGTAGAGCTGGTACCTTCTGTTATAAGGTTGCTACTTATCCAAATAAACATACATCTTATTTTTTTTATTTACATGAATCTACTTTAACTTCCCATATTCCTCAATTGGAACGCTCCCAGGTACATATATACCAACATGCAAGGGGCACCTGAATTCAGACTGAACATGGTTCTGCTGAGGCACCAATTTTTATTCAATGGCAACAAATTTTTAAAAGTTAAAACATGCAGACTTCTGGTTTAAGACAGTGTAATAAAGTCAGACATGAACATTTCCCCATAAGATACAGACAGTACGGGTTAAAAAAAACAAAGCAAATAAGTCAATACCTGTACCAATAAACACAAAAAAGGACTGGTGATCAGAAAAAGAGGAAGTATGACACGGCTTTGCAGAAATTTTAAGGGAAATTACACTAATAATTACCATCCCCAACTAAGAGAGAAACAAAAGAACTGAGGACATAGCTGCCCTAAGAAATAATGCAAAAATAGCTATGAATACAAAAACTCCCGCCAAGCAAGGAGGAAATACCAACAGCTGGTATTTCCCTGAAAGAAGCAGAAGAGAAAGTACAGGAGGACCAGCAATCACTGACCATCTTAAGAACACTCAGAAAGAGGGATAAGACTGATGGAGAGTCTGGGTGAAGCCTCCTCCTGTCCTATGCTATGGTCTTAACCATAGGACCAAACCATGTTTCACATAATAATTTCCTATTGTTTTAGAGAAGTAGAAGCACTGCTAGAGCAAGTCTGGGCCGATTCTCCTGGATGGTGCTAAAGCTACAGAATCTCACAAATGATCTAAATAAAGCAGGAGTGCAGAACCAGAGTAGGGTCCACAACAGCTCCACTCCAAAAAAGAAGGTAAAACCCAAGCAAGGCAGCTAAAGCCTGTATGGGCAATCCTCCTCAGGCCTGCACCTTCAGGCCACCAACTAGCATTCAAACTCTAGCTCAAAGCAGCAGCAACAGTTACAGAGAACATGGGAAGGGAGTCGAGGGAAATTCAATCGCTCTAAAGTGGCAGAAAAGGAAGATCTGGACAGAGCTGCCACTATGAGTATCAGCAAAATGGAAATGAGAAAAGGGAAAGGCATCTCCGCAAAACTTCAGGGGGGAAAAAAAAAGACAGTTAAAAAAAAAAAAAACCACACTCTGAAAAAGACCAGTGAAGAATCTATTCTGAAAGAAGTATAGATCATCGGGGCTCGCATTGTGGCTCTGCAGTAGAGCACTCACCTAGCACATGCGAGGCCCTGGGTTCAATTTCAGCATCACATAAAAATAATAAAGGTATTGTGTCCAATTACAATTAAAAAATAAATATTTTTTTAAAAAAGAAGTACAGGTCATCAAAATAAACGCATTCCTGGGAATACTTCATCCTATAGAAGAACCTACACATAAGAACATAAGAATTCTTAGCATGAAACTAAGACAATAGGAGATGAAAAAGGAGTAGGCAGAGCTAGGAAATACAAATACTCCTTTCCAGACCCCTAATCTAATGTAGCTGCTGCTATGTCTGACGCACTCCACTCAATTCCTGGTATCACTGTCTAACATCTCCTATTCTGTCTTTTTTTTTTCGTCTGTAAACCCTTTACTGAAATATAAGCTCTATCAGAGCAATTGTCTTGCTTACATGGCCCCAAACAGTATTCAGTGCCCAAAAACATCTCTGATATATGGTGAACTCTTAAAAATATCTGCTGCAGAAAAGAAAAAGATGAATGATTAAAACAATTAGAGGACAGCAGATGAGAACAGATATAAAATGATACAAAACAGAAACAACTGGTATCTTGAAATTGGACAAGTGAAAAAAACTGAATATAAATAGATTTAAAAATTTAACCAAAGTCAATTTTCCTAATTCAAAGCAAAACCGGAGTCTGAAAATAAGAAGGAAACATAAGTTACAGAAAACTTAATATACAGTGAGAAAGACATATCCTGGCTATGATATTTAAAAACTTAAAAAAAAAAAAAAAATCTTCAGAGCCAGGCTCAGTGGCACATGCCTATAATCCCAGGAGAATCGTGAGTTCAAAGCCAGCCTCAGCAACAGCAAGGCACTAAGCAATTGAGAGGCTGTCTCTAAATAAAATACAAAATAGGGCTGGGGATGTGACTCAGTGGTCAATTGCCCCTGAGTTCAATCCCTGGTACCGTCCTCGCAAAAAAAAATTCATCAGAGAGAAAAATGATTCACTCCTCACACAGAGGGTAGGTAAGCCTGGTATTACAGTGTGGTGGATCTGGAATATCCCCCAAAGGCTGTTAAAAGCTTGGTCCGCAATGAAACAGGTTAGGAAGTGATCTGGGAAAGTGATTAAATCATGAAGGCTCTAACTAACATCACCAGTGGATTGATCCACTGACAGATTCATAGCTGACTGAATTATTGGGAGGGGTTAGAAAGAGTAGGAGCTGGGACCTTACTGAAGGGAGTGGGTCCTTGGAGATGTGCCCATGGGGACTATATTTGGTCTGTCAGTCCATCTTTTGTGTGTGTGTGTATGTCTCTCTCTCTCTCTCTCCATGGACTAAAGGTAGGCAGAGCTAGGAAATACAAATACTAATGTTAGCTGAAACTGAGAACCAAAATGTTTCTTCGTTTGAGTTGTTCTCATATTTTGTTACAGCAACAAAAAGCTGATTAACATACTCGCATCAGATTTCTCTAAAACATAAAAGAAACTATGGAAAAACCAAATAAAGTCATCTTCAAGAACAGTCCAATAAACTCACATTCTTAAATATGAAAAAAAAAAAAATCAAAGAAAAAGCAAATCTACATATTCTTTTCAAAAGAATGTACTATAGCTAACCAAGCAGTAAAAAAGAATCTGAAATAAAAGTGGACGCTGAATTGATGTATTTAAAAAAAAAAAAAAATAGATCAAAGACTGAACAACCAATAAAAAATATTACTTCAAAGGGCAATTGTTCCAAACCTTGACAACACAAAAAAATCATTGGAACAAACAATAAAGGAAGAAACACAGGAAAGAATAATAAGTTGTTTATTTTCGTCCCTTTCTAAACAGTCTATTGGTCAATAAACAGATGTGAGTATACTACCTCATGTTATAAAACTAACCACTTGAAAGAACTAAAGTACAAATTTAATGGACAAAATTCTGAAATGAAATCATGAATGTTAGCTTTCTTATCTTCCATATCAGGAAATTCAAAAATATTCAAAATTCACAAATATTGAGTAAATTTCCTAATTCATGAAAGTGTTATAACTATATTAAGTAGTAAAGATGAATAACAGAAAATCAATAATAAAGCATCCAAAGCCTACGAAGGAAAGTTATGAATGTCACAAAGAAAAAAAGTACTAAAAATTGTAGGAAAAACATAATTCAAGCCAAAATTTATCTGACATCAATAAATGTTATGTGGAAACAAACTCAATGGTTATAAGAACAAGATTCACAATTTGAGTCAAGTGTCAGACTGTATCTTCCAAAGATGGCAGCAACAGTATTTCCTGTTCTACAACTCTAGAACTTTCTTAGTCTCCCAATAAGAGGTAGAGCCTAATTTATATTCCCTTGAATGTGAATGGTGACAAAGATGATGCTATGATATCTCAGACTATGCTGAAAAGAGTGGAATCCTCCGTCCAAGCAGCCCAACTGCCATAAGGCCACCATTCTGTGAAGAAGTCCAAACTAAGCTACACAGAGGGACAGGTAGGGAGGCACAAACCCTCATGAAGAGGAGATGTCTATGTCCTCAAGCTTCTCCCACTACTGTATGACTACAACTCAGACCCCAAGCCTTAATCTCCAGAAGAACCCTTCCTAAGGTCCTCACCCAAGAACTATGAGATAAAAAGATGTGTTGTTCTACATCACAAAGCTTTTGGGTGATCTACTATGCAGCAACAAGTAATCAGAACAGGTCGCCAATCAACATTTTTCAGGGGGAAAAAAAAAACTAATATTATAGGCACTAATATCCTAGAAAATTGGTGGAGTTGGGGTCACAGGATCTATTCTCCAATGCTTAAGAAAAAAAGCAGTTATGAAATAGAACCTGGGAAATACAAGATAAAGCTGCCTATTCAAGATAGGTCTCTAATAACGGCATAGTGGATTATTCCAAAGTTCTACACAGACACTTACCAACCATTTTACTCTGAAGGAGAAGAGAGCACTAAAGGCAAATATCACCCACAGTATTGGACAGGCAATTAGTCCTAACCAAAAGATTCTTGATTCAGCTTCTGAAACAGTTTTATTCTCCTGAGGAGATGCCTACAAAAAAATTAAATAAAAAATAAATTCACTCATCACTGATCTAAAATTTATCAGTACAAAGTCTAACTTAAAAAAAAAAAAAAAAAAGAAACCCCTAACACACAAAGATTAATACAAACAGCTCAAGTCCCAAATTAAACCAAAAAAAACAGTTAATGCCTCAACCACAATTGTAATTTTAAGAAATGATTTTAGTATGTTTTGTTCTAGTTCCAGAATTTTGCATATTTGGGCAAAACAGACAGTTTATCATGACTCAAAATAGTAAACAACTGTCTCTGGTAGATTTCAACTCGATTCTTCTTACACTCGTGCTGTTGATTAATGAGGAAGATTTGAATGATACATCTTTAGATAAAAATCAAGGAAATCAAGTTTACAGTCATCCTTGAGATTTAAAAAGCCAAGTCAGGTCCACAGAAAAAAAATGGAAACAAGGGATTCTGAATAATGACCAAAATGTCTCAGCAAAAGTTAGGAAATTAGAGGGCAACACATTTTTTTCCAAGGTAGATTTTATAATATTAAGGAATATGGCCTCACTGAGCACAGTGCCACTCTCTGGTAAGTCTCACTTGTCAAGGCTCTTCCAAGCAGAAGGCAAGCAATTTAACAGGTATCATTTCCAAGAATTTTGTCCTCTGCCTCCCAAACTGATTTTCACAAGGGAACAGAATGTTCACTAGAGTAACAGACTAATCCAAAATAGATAAGGGTCCCCCAGGGCTCCTGAGGGCACAAACTTAAAAAAGAGACACATCAACTGAGATTTTTCTATCACCTACAATCCTTTATTCTGCTCACAAGTGTCTTTGCCCATGGGAGCAGTTATCTGCTATACATAGAGGGATGAAGATACCCAGTAAGGTGACCAATCTGGGGGTCATCAGAAAGAAACCCTCGATAGGCAGTTTGGCATGCTGTATAAACTCTGACTCAGTGTCCTCTTGGAGGATTCTGTCCTGTACACGCCTTATTTTCAGTCTGAACTAGACAGAAAAATGTGTACGTTTTGGAAAGCCATCTGGTTTAGTACTGACATGGCAAGTGATGTGGGGTAGTACTTTTAATCTTGAATACTTAATCCTTAAATATTTAAATCTACACAGAATGTATTAGATGACACTATTAATAACAAAACAACAATAACAACAAAAGGCAGCTTACCTTCCTGGACTCAAACACCCAATGACTCTTTCCATCCTCGTCAATATGATTCCACCACCGAAGGCCTACCATCAGTCTACCTGTGACATTCTAGGGAAGATTAATATAAACACACACATTTTTAAATCATTAAATAAAAGCACTATAAAATCATACCTTAATGTAACATTTCACAAACAAATCTTCATTAACCTCCAAACATGCTCCATACATTCATTATTACCTCAATAATAGCCTGTTCACAAAGCTACATAATAGCTACGTATCAGACCTGGTTAAAAATAAATAAATATAATGGGAAGTGCATAATCAACAGGAGCAGAATTACAGGGTAAGCAGAAGTCTATCCATAAATAATACCTTCCTCATTTCCCTCAAGAACATTTGTCCTTTCTCCAATTTCTTAATGCTTTCCCCTGCTCTTTGGCTAATGTGACCTACCTTTTCCCATCATAACTATGTATATTTTAAACTGCACATCCCTAAAAATGATTATAAGCATTGGCTTTCATTCATTCGGTCCCTCAAATACACTAAGTTCTCTTCTTGCTTATTAATGAAACAAATTACTTTGATAGTTTTCCCAATGTCTTGTCTATTCAACAAATATTTCCTAAGCACCTAGAAAGTGCTGTAACAAAACAGCGACAAACAGGTACCTTCCCTGTCCCCATGAAGCTTCAAGGGAAGAGAGCCAACTGTGATCAGAACTGTGAGAGAAGTTTAGAATATTTTGAGTATAACAGGGAATTGGATTGAATCTGAGTATCAGACAATGATTTCCCAAGGAATCAACATTTGTAATGAATAAGCAGTAATGTGTCATGGAGGGGATGTTTAATTGGTGATGTTCACCAAAAAGTTTCAGGGTTTCTATGAACCCGGGTAAAAAAAATATATATTTCTTCATTTTCATCAACCTCTGGTTTAAGTTTAGCATACCTTCAACTTATAAAGTGTAGACCAAAAAAACACAAATGCAGGTAGAATTAACAAAACCCGTATCTTTGTTACAATAAACTCCACATATTTTTCATTTTGTACTATACTTGGTGTAAACATCTCAACGTATTGTTTATGCTCATCACTACCTTCAAAATGGTAAGACCTGCCACTAGGTCTTACTATTAATGTGATCATAAAGTACACACTTCTAAGTCAGAAATTTCTGCAGATGCTCAAGTCCCTTATATAAAATAGCACAGTATTTGTATATAACCTTTTCACATATTCCCATATATTTTAAATTAGCTCATATAAGGTAAATGCTACATAAATAGCTATTATGTTGTACTGTTTATGGAATAATGACAAGAAAAAAATCTGTGTTCAGCACAGATGCAATTATTTTTTTCTGAATATCTTTGATACACAGTTAGTTGAATACATGCACATCCCATGGATATAGATAGCTGACTATATTTTCAATTAAGTGATTTTTGTAATCTTATGTATTTTTCTTTTATATATTTAAAAACATTATTCATAGCTTCATGACACCATGAAGAGTCCATAGCACAGAAAAAAAGATTAGAAATTCCTGTATTAAAGTAATGCGGGAACAAAACAAGCACCCAGAGAGAGTAGTAGGTATAACATCCCTAAGGAAGAAAAGTAGAATGTATGTATTAAAACTTATGACTAGGGCTGGGGATATAGCTCAGTGGGTAAAGTGTTGCCTTGTATGTACAAAGCCCCGAGTTCAATCCCCAGCACCACACAAAAAAATAAATAAATAAAAAATAAAACTTGATGACTAACTGGATAGATATGCAGTTGGAAGCTACTCCATATACTTCCATGCTCCATTTTCTAATTCTTTTGCTTTCTCTTATCTTTATTAGTTTATTTTTCTGAATTCCTCTCAAGCTTGTTTTTGTTTTTGAAACTTCTGGACCCAAAGTAGATTATTTTCATTCTTCTCTAATAATACAAGCATTTTATCTACTGACTTTCCTCTAAATTCAGTTTTAGATATATTTTAAGAGTTTGATGTAGATGATAATCGTAAGATATAAATAATCTACAATTCCAGTTTCATTTTTAAACCAAGATTTTTAGCAACTTAACTTTTTTTTAAAGAAACTCCAATTTAGTAACCTTTTTTTCCCCTTAGCTTTATTTTACTAGACCAGAAAATATAGATGCTTTCACAATTTATCTGGAGTTTCTTCATAGGGATATTAACCAACTTTTGCAAATGTTCTACCAGCACTAATGAGAAGTTATTATCTCTGGATATACAAAGTTCCAAAAACTACAATTAAACTGACTTTGTTAATTACCATCCAGATCCTTTGGGCCTTATTTTTTGTCACTTCATTCTGTCAAAAACTCGTTTCTTAATACTCCCATCACAACGTTTCCTTCATTTTCACCTAGTATTTTAATGTTAGTTTGATATAATTTTATTCTGTGAATGATCTTCACTGATTCATGATTTTTGTTCCATTTAGTGCTATTTTAAAAAAATTTTAATTGTTCTTTGTGGTTATACATGACAGTATAATATATTTTGACCTATTTATACAAACATGGAATATATCTCACACTAATTAGGATCCCAGTCTTGTGGTTGTACATGATGTGCAGATTCACTGTAGTGTATTTATATATGTACACAGTAAAGTTAAGTCAGATTCATCCCACTATTTTTCCTCTTCCTGTCCCCCTTCCCTTTCCTTCATTCCCCCTTTGTCTAATATACAGAACTTATATTCTTCCCCTCCCCCTTTGCTATGTGTTAAATTCCACATATCGGAGAGAACATTCGACCTTTGGTTTTTGGGGATTGGCTTATTTCACTTAGCATAATTAATAGTCTCCAGATCCATCCATTTTCCAGCAAATGTCATAAACTCATTTTTTATGGCTGAGTAATATTCCATTGAGTATATATACCACATTTTCTTCATCCTTTCATCTGCTGAAGGGCACCTACATTGGTTTCATAGCTTAACTATGTGATTTAGTGCTTTCTTAATCTGATATCAATTTGATTTATATAATGCCAATATTTCTTTTTATATGAATTGGTTCAATGTTATTTTTGCCTTCTTTTATTTTCTCTAATGTCATTATTTTCGTTCTCTAATGTCACTATCTTAGTTAGATATTTTGGGTTAGATTTTAATTTTTGATCCAATCTTTGAGTTCTTATCTTTACAAAAAGAAGCTTAATCAGGGCTGGGGCTGTAGCTCAGTGGCAGAGCACTTGCTGAGCATGTGTGAGGCACTGGGTTCAATCCTCAGCACCACATAAAAATAAACAAGTAAAATAAAGGCATTCTGTCCATCCACAACTACAAAAAAAATTTTTAAAAAAGAAGCTTAATCAAATTAATTTACTATTATAAATCACTGTGTACATGGGCTTTGTGACATTTATCCTTCCTTGACACCTTCTTTTGTTATATGAACTGTTTTAGTTGCTCCTGTCTTCTCTGCATTACAGAAGTCACAGCTTGTTTTAAATTTTATTAATAGTTGGCATTAAAATTTTAAAACCACTGTTTAACCTTTTTATACTGTCAGAATAATAAGACAAAAATTCCTTATAAGCCACATTTAAAAATAATATTGGAACTATTATCCCTGCTCTACCTTTTCTTGGTTTACATCAATACTATTTAGGGGTTTAGAGAGACTGCTTTTTCAAAATTCTCTCTCTTTTGACAACCACACTAAGACTTATAAAAATTATTTCAGATTAGGAATGGTCAATAGGTTAAAAAAATTCTGAAATCTGAAACACTTCTGGACCTAAGCATTTTAGATAAGGAATACTTACCTGTGCAACAGCCTGGAAACTATAAAGAACTGACTAAATGCATTTTCTCTCTAGATGAACACAAGTGGTATGAACAATAAAAAGAAACATTCATCAAAACAAATCTGTGACCGAGATACAGTAAACACACTAGAACATAAAGCAATGGAAGAAATTCAAAGAGGAAAAAAATGTCAAAGAAGAGTGCATGAAAGAAAAGCCTAAAGAAAACAGATCTCTGAAATCTCCTTCTCAGCATTATGTGGCCTATGGAAACTAGTCACTATTGAGTCAAACACTTCTAATATCTGTTAAGAAATTAAAGATCTAAAAATTGACAGGGTTGGTGGATACAGACAGATTTGTAGCATCTTACTGGTCTTTGAATTAGAACACAAATCTCTTGAAACTTCAAAATTAACCTTTTTTCACCTTTGATTTCCCTCTCCATAATTTTACTATAAAATTTTTCAAATACACAGAAAGGTTAAATTTTACAGTGAAAACCCAAGTAACTATCACTTGGTCCATACTTAATATTTTATTATAATTTATTTCATACTCATTTTTCTGAGTTATCCACCATCCATCCATCTCTCTACCCACCATTGCCTTTGACTTGAGACTATTTCCTATACTCCTTTCTATTCCCTATAACAGGGTTTCTCAACCTTGGCACAATTGACATTTTGAACAGACAAGTATTTGTTGTTGAGCAGGTGGGGGTATCCTGTACATCTCAAAGACACTGAGCAGCATACATGGCCTCCACCCGCTGTATGCCAATATTACACTTCCCCTCCACAACTGCAAAAAACAAAAATGTTTCAGAAATTGACAAATATCCCATGAAGGACCAAAGGTTGCCTCTGGTTGAAAAATAACTGCCCGGGAGCACCCACAGGAACCTCTGCAAAAAGTGGGTACTTCTTAAGTATCTGTATAGCAACTATACAAAGTTTTATGGAGAAATTATACATAGCACACCTGCAAATTACCCTGAAGCAAAAACCAGTGGTATAGATTAGAAACAATATATAAGGTCTATGGTTGCTAGTAACCATCTGTTTACCTAACTTCATAGTTAATAAAGGCTGTCATATAGCACAGACAACTCAGTAGTGTAATAACCTGCATGTGATCAGAAGGTCTGAAGTAATAAAAAGATAACATCAATCCAAAATGCCTAATCTCATATTGTTTGCTGCTTATACAATATTCAAACTCATATTAAATATAACTTTAATAAAAACAAACTTACCTTCACTGCCCAAAAGTCACATGACAACAATAAGATAATTGTCACCATACAGGCAATAAAGCTGCTGCTGAGCAATTCACAGAGAAGATAGACTATAATGGCACTGACTCGGAAGAACAAATGGAAAAATGATGCCACTGGATGTCTGGAAACCAAAACATAAGAAAGGCAATTACAATTTACTATAAGTACTTTCAGATTTAGATGACAAATGGTTCAGCCATGGCATAGCCATGAAGAGTTCTGTCAAAATAAGAGATAACTTAAAGCAGCAGCAAACCACCTACCTCTCTTAAGACCCACTATTTGACAAGGCCCTCTGTCGCAAAAAAAAAAAAAAAAATGTACTATGTAATCATAACTATTACGTCTATGAACATAAGTTTTTATAGAACACAAAAAAGCAATTTTACCTAGCTTGGATTACCAAATCATGCCAAAACAATTCCTCCAAAATCACTTCAGGAATTAAGTCACTGTCAGGTACAGTGTTTTCATTTTTTACCAGCTTTAATTGGGATATGATTCCTACGTAACTCAACCTACATAAAAGTGAACAATTTAATGGATTTTAGTATATTCACAGAGGTGTGTATTCATCACTACAGTCAGAAAAAAAAAACCCCTCTGGCAATCAGATGGCTAACCATCTCAGTCCTAAACAACCAACAAACTATTCTTTGTCTCTACAGATTTGCATATTCTAGACACATCATATAAATAAACCCATACAACATTTGGTCATTTGTGACTACTATCTTTCACTTAGCATGTTTTCAAGATTGGGTAGAATTGCCGGGCACAGTGGCACACACCTATAATCTCAGCGGCTCAGGAGGTTGAGGCAGGAGGATGGCAAGTTCAAAGCCAACCCCAGCAATGGCGAGGCTCTAAGCAATTCTGCAAGAGGCTGTCTCTAAATAAAATTCAAAATAGGGCTGGGGATGTGGCTCAGTGGTTGAGCGGCCCTGAGTTCAATCCCCAGTATCACCCCACCAAAAAAGAATATAAATACGCATTTATAAATTTGCACAAAAATCAAAGTGTAACTTACTTATAGAAATTATATTTTAAAATGGTGCATTCTTGGAAAAACAACTAGCACAGAATTTAAAACTGATGTTCACTGGGGAATAAGATTGATCAAATATAATATAAATATATATTCACATAATAGATTCTAAAATGTATAATTACAATGCACCAATTGAAAGAACACCAGTATTCAAAAAATTGAACTTGCTAATTTGAAAACTCAGTATTAACATTCCATATGCCAATTATTCCCAAGAAAATCTGAAGTTACCTTTGTCTGACACTAAATCAAACTAGCAACATAGAATTAATAAACACATTGCAACCACTGCCTTGAATCTCATCAGCTGGCACCAATACATGGACACCACAGCACTGGGCACCAATACAACCCATCTAACTTATCCCCATACCGGATTTTGGATTTTCTTGGTCTATTAGTTGTCTCTTCTTCTGCATCAAACAATGAAACATCTTCAGTATCATCATTGCTGTCCTAGGAGGAACATTAAATATCCATGAAGCAAAATGAAATTCAGTATTTACATTCCTACTATATACAAGGCTGATCACTTGTTAAAATGGAAGATAAAATTACACGGACATAGCATCAGAAATTCACAACTTAGGAAAGAGACACCTGTAGACCCTCTACTACCCTACCACTCCAAACACCTGACAAATACCCCTGCATTCAGGAATCAACTGTCTCCATCTCAGCAGCTGGGAGAAATTATGCATAGCACAACTGCAAATTACCCTGAAGCAAAACCAGTGGTATGGATTAGAAACAATGGAGTGCAGATGATGTGCCTACAAACTTAACATTTATTCTTAGCGCTCTCACAATTGTCACAGAAACCCAAAGATACTGGGAATAAACTCAATTTTTTTTTTGGCTCCTTCACAAAACCATCTGACACACCCTTATTTCCATGACTCCTCACAATGCTATTATCTGATAATAGCTGGCTAAACCCACTATTTGTGCTTATAATCCTTTTTCATGCTTCCTCAGAAGCATTTTATTTATACCTTCTTGTGTCTTTATACATTTTTACTGAGTCTTTTTAAGAATATAAACTTCTTCAAGTGCCATTTATAGCTCAAAAAATATTTAAAAAACCTTGATCCCCTCTGTCTTCTACTTTCCCACTGCACTCCTGTCTTCACAGATGTAGGATTCTCAAGAGTGGTTCATAGTCTAACCTATTTCTACTCCTGTTAAGCCTCATACACAACCCTGCTCACTGTGCCTTCCTAGTGCCACTCACCAGCCTCCCTGCCTTTATTTCTAGTCTCATTCACACTACTCCATTCTAGTCTCTTCTCCACATAACCCACAGAGCAATCATCCACCGTGGAAATCATACCATGTCACTACCCTGCTAAAACTTTTCAATTGTGCTCCTCCACATACAGGATAAAATAACTTCTTCACATAAAGCACACATCACATGATCTCCTACTAATCTTCCAACACTCTCTCCCACTAGATCTTGCAGCAATGCATTTACTATATGGTCTCTCCCACCTTTCTTTCATGTTTTCATTTTTTTCTACTCAAAAGCTCTTCCCTTCCCTACCTCCTCTCCATCTTGCAGTTATTAGTTCTGCATTCTCAAGTTATATTTACTACAGTAAAAAAAAACATGTGTGTAACAGATTTGGGGGTAAATTAAAAAGTCTGATTTTGAGCACATTAAGATACTAGTATAAGAACTATATAAAAAAATTTGAGAGGGGTGACCTTTAGTGTTATAAGCAATGGACTGACACATTCAGACTCCTAAGAAAATTCCTGCTGCTGTATGAAGAATCTGGAGGGTAAAGAGGGGAGGGGAAGAAATAAAAGCATAAAACTAGAAAACTGGTTAGGAGCCTACTCAAATAATGAAGCCAAGAAGTAAGGGGCTGTTCCAGGTAAATGCAGTGGAGATGGTGAAAAATGGGCAGATTCCAAATACTTAAGAACTGACAGGATTACCTGATGGACTAAAAATGGAGTTAATATAGGTAAGATGTCAAGGAAGATTCCAAAGTTTTTGTCTGAACAGTTAAAAGGAGATGCCAAATATAGACTCTGGACACTCCAATATCTTGAGTAAAAAATGTGAGAATAAACAGTGGGAACTAAGAAGGAGTACTAAAAAGAGTGGTAGGTAACCCAAGAGAAGGTAGTGATCTGGAAGGCCCAGGAAGTATTTCCAGGAGAATTCAATTTTGTCAGATGTTCTTAACAAGTAAAATGAAAACCAAAGTGACTACTATATTTTGAACAGTTGACCTCAATAAGACCAGAACAGGAGGGGAAGGGGTCGAAAAGTTGACTAGAAGTGACAGAATGGGGTGACAGTTGAAAGACTATGTGGGCATAAGTTTTTATTTTTGAAGACAGGAGAAATTAAAGCATGTTTACGTGAAATGTGAACAAGCTTATCAAATTGGGGGTGAGGGGAGGGGACTGGCAATGCAAGATAAAAGAACTGCTGCAACAATGCTTTGCAATGGGCAGGAGGGGATGGTCAAAAAATAAAGCACAGACAGTTCAATTATAAAATACAAGTGCAATTATGGGTAAAAATGCAAATAGGTAGGCAGGTGGTATGAAAATTCTTTTCTAATTACTTCCATTTCTCAGTGAAACAAGAAGCAAGATTACCAGCTGAGAGAAGACAAGGGAGGAAATGTTGAAGGACTGAGAAAAGTTTTAGTGCACAAGTTGCCAAAGAAGGAGGTTGCTGGCACAGAAATGCAGGGTTGTCTGGCAGCATGAGAGACTAATTTGAGGTTCACGATCACAAACTTATAAAGTAGAAACAACTGACATAGTTTTGTCTATTTCTTCAGCCTCATTAGGCCTGGGTGCAAATTTACAGAGCTGAATTTAAATCACCACTGGATTTTCTCAAGTCACCCTGTAGTAGTCTTTTCTGACCATAAATCCTAGTTATCCTAACTTCAGATACATGCTATTTCATCACCTCGACTTTGCTATTATAATCTGAAAGTAACTTAGGTTATTTTACTTATCACATCTCCCCTCCCTACCTGCTTTATGCCCCATTTTCTTGAACCCACCCACCCCAAACCTGACAATGCAGGAAAAGAAACCTATCTACACTTTTCACATCCCTATCCCTGGAACCCAGATCAGTGCCTAAGCTACAATTCCTAGGTAAATTGTGAAACAAAAGAAAAAAAAAAAACACTAATATAATCTAAATGGAAGTACCCTATAAACAGTAATTTTTTAAAGGGGGACATTATTAAATTACACTTATTAATCTCCAGTCGAAAACCTCTGGACCACAATTACATTTTAAGGGCACAAACGCGATAATCAATATTAATGTGGTAACAGCTACCTGAACGCAAGGCTCTGCCAGCGTCTCCTATTCCTACAGGATTGCAGGGCACCCCTACAGGGAAGGTCACAAGGGAGCTTAAGAGGTGCCCGGAGGCCGCTCCCCTTTCACCTCCTCGCGTGCACGACGACGGGCCGAGGAAAAAGACCACCCGCAACCCACCCACCATACAGAGAACTTCTGCAGCCCAGCATCGGAGGCGCCCAGCGCTGGGCGTTGGTTGAGGACGGGCTTCTCCTCTCCACACCCCCAAGCTTCCCGAGCTCGACGACTCCTGGGTCACTGTCTCCTACGAGGGCCTCCGAGCACCCAGAACACCTCCGCGACAACTACCCACGGTCCTCCATTCCCTCCCGCCCACCTCGCTGTTCCTCAAGACGAACAGCCGGAGGGGACGCGATCACAACCGCCCCTGTGCGCCCGGCTCACTCCACAAACCCTCCAGGAGGGACCCTCCCACCCGCCAAGCCTCGGCCACCCGCTCTCCGCGCCCACAGCCCCTCACCTGAGACAACATGGCGACCGTGCGCCAACCCCACTTCCGGGAATCACGCCAGCGCACCAGCTGTCAAATCCGGTCTGCAAATTTACGTGGCCTCTTCCCTACAATCCGGGAGGGGCCCATGTACAGCCCTAGCCCGGCTTGGCTTCCCGGATGCACTTCCGCTTCTAGGAGTCTCGCGGGAGGAGCAACACCGGGAGGGGAGGTGCAAGGGGTTATTCCGGGGCGGGGCGATCCGGGGCAGGGCGAGAAGTGCTGGTGGGTTCTGGTCCGAGTAGAAGCAAAAACCCGCTGGGAAAGAAGCCCGTTACCACAGTTGGCCCTAAGGAAAAGTTGCGTGGTTTCTTAAAGGGAAACATGTTTCGCGGCTTTGAAGTGCAAACTGTGAAGTCATTCTCGCCAAGGCCGATGCCCTGAGTGCAGAGGGCCAGGTTTTATTCCATGGCATTTAACTTCATTGGAATATCTGACAGTGACCTGTATTTCTGAATAGTACTACTTTTGCTCTTTGAATTTTAGAAGCAATTGGAAAAGTAAAGGTGGCCTTGGGAAGGGATAAAAAGTTAATCAAATCAATGGAAATAACCTGATGACGGTTGAGGACGACGGGCGACCTGGCGTTTGGGCGCCTGGATTTCAGCCTCCTGCCCTTATTACCAATTAAATAATCAACCTCTCTGTACTTTTTTCCTTGATCTTAAAGTGGAAGTGACGATAGCATCCTTACAGGGTATTTAGTGAATAGGAGAGGGTTACTGTTTTAAGTCCAGCCATTGATGGAATGATCTTGCCTGGACCTAAAGTTCAGAGGCCTTAAAGTCAACTTTGAAACTAGAATGATGGCATTCTTTTGTCGAGCATAGGTCAGACTGCTGTTGGAAAGTTCATGTATTCTCAGATGAACTTGAGGGACTTCTTTTCATTAAAACCACAAATGTTTACACAGTTATTTGTAGTGCTATTTCAAACCTAATATCTGAATGTGAAGTCACCCCCATCCTCATGCACACACATTTCCCACAGAGAGAAAGCTTGGCAAAGCAATTGCATGCTTGCACATAAAGGTGGATAGATGACCTGTGTGTGTCTAGCCCTCCTTGGACATGTTTTTGGTGCCTCAAAATTGTGGGGTTTTGTGAAGTTGTCTTTGTCATTTTTACTTTTGTTATGCATACTATTTGAATTTATTACCATCCTTTAAAAAAAAAGGGCATTTGACAGAAAAAAATCTGAATTTCTGACTTTTCTTGAAGAAGCAAAAGATGTGGCCATGCTGAGCCACTGAGTAGGAACTGTCCCATATGTACAGGATTTGAGCTCTCCAGTGGGCCATTACTCCCAACTCTTGAGGGCTGCACTCCTCTAAGTTACTTCCCTGATCCCTGACACCACCCTCCAAAGTTTTAAGTAGAAACCTGAACACACTTCATATTAAAGACTCCCTTTATACAAAGGATGTATGCTTAATTTTCTTAAAGAATTCTGAGAAGGAAAGGCATGCAAATGTCAAATTGGTGAACGTTTACCTCTTTTAGATTCTTGAGATTCATTGGACTTTCATTAAAAAACATACCAACAAATTTCAATATATTATCCTGATAAATTCCATTGTTACACAAGGTAGAAATCCAGATTGGGTCCATGTTCCACAGAGTCAAAGAATGAACACCATGAATACCAAGATAAGCAGAAATTTATTAAAGAGGTTATGGTTCAGAAGTGTAAGAAAGTTCCCAACAGAGTATGGGAGGAGCAAGAGTGCCTCCATAGTCTCTTGATATCCCTTCTTTTAAAGGCACCTGAGAAAAAGTTGACTGGCTCCCTGTAACCTGTCCTTGAGATTTTGTCATGTGTGCATGCTCAGGCTGAATTGCATAGTTGTCTTTTTTGTAAGAATGGAGCCTTTTGTCCTGTTTGGGAAACAGGTGTTGTTTGACTTGCTAGAGCACATCAAGTGATGAAACAACTCAAACGGTGGTCCTGACATCCATCCTCTTACTGACTCTTACCATTTTCCTACTCTGCCTCTTTCCCCTACCTCACCATCATTTCATTTGATAGGAAGAATCATAGCATGAAATTGGTAGTGATGAGTGTATCTCATTTCCAGTGATCACCTCCCTACCCGACTCGATGACATTGGACTTCCCTAAGTCTCACTAAGTGGTTTCCAGTGGGAATGCAGATGCCAATATCTTCCAGTCCTTCTGTTTTCTTACTGTTATAGCAATCCTTTGATCACAAGAAGATAATTAGGAGTTTTCACATTACTTGCCAGGGAATTTAAAAAAAAAAAAAACTACCCAAACCTACCTAGTTTTCTGTTTATTTAAGACACTGTAATTTCCTGAGGTTGGTTTAGATAAACATATTTTGTCCAAGTTCAGGGGCTGCTGTTTTCCCTGGCTTCATGAAATTATCAATGGGCAAACCTTTGACCTTCCGGATCCATGCAGCTTTCCTGGATTTTCCTGGATCATCTACTCTTGTGGGTTCGCTGGCCTGATATTCCTTCATCATGGCTTCCTCATACTCTTTTTCCTCTTTTACCGTCAACAGCATGAATTCAGTGTTCATTCGAAGGGGATCCAGGGTTGTGTAGAAGCGAGGCCTTTCTCTCTGGAGAGACAGGGTAGCCGTGCCCAGTCGGGAAGCCAGCAGATGATTTGGCTTAATGACCTGCATGCTGGTCAGGGGCCCCATACTGGGCACTGCCCCTTCAATTGAACTGGTTATTTGATCTTCACCCTTTAATCTGTCAGAAAACCTAGAGCGGATAATCATGGGCTGGGGTACGGTGGACAGGACTCTGGGACTATGCAAAGATTTCTTCAAGTTGGGCTGCAGTTTCTGGACTTCAAAGGGAGTACTAGTTTGTTTCACATCTATGGGATGATTGTTGATTCTCAAGCGATCAACTGCATGTTGGATTGATTTTCCTTTGAAATTCAGGACCTTCCTTGGATATGAAATTGAAGGTCCCCAGGCATCAAGGACTTGGGTTTGGGGCTTGTGGAGATAGGCAAATTGCCCAGAATTATGGGCTCGTTGTAGAGCACTGACAGTCAGGAGGAACCGGTCAGGTGAAATAGGGGTTTTCCAGGACTTTGACTTCAAGCGGCTCATCAATTCTCCACGAGTTTCCAGTTTTCCTTGTTCTTGTACCTTTTCCACATCATCTTTTACAAAAGGAAAAATGGGAAACAAAAGCAAAAACAGCATTCCATGAAAAAATTAAGTATTTGTACAAGAAAGTGAAAACCATTCTAATTACTACAACACTGAGGTCTTATTGCCCAACAGGCATGTCGTCATTTGGACAATTGTCCTGATGATATCAGAAATGATGACACCAGATATCACGTAACAAAATAAGTTCTTAATGAATATGCCAATGCTTGTGTAAAGTGTACATTAGCTTCTGGATGTGCATATTTTGAAGGCAACATATGTGATTGCACTGTTCCACACCTTTTCAAAATTTTCTTATGGGGAAGTTTCTCTTCCCCATAAGTTTCTCATTCCCACAAAACAGGTCACATAAATTTATAATAGTGTGTCTAATGTTTTTCAACAATGATTTGTATTGCAAACTTTGATCTCTACCTTATTAATCAGATTTTATTCCAATTGATTTGAATTTTTCCTAAAATCAGACCTGCCTTCAAAGAATATGTCACTCCTGGTTAATGCAAAACATCACAAAGTGATAAAAACAGGCTCTTAAAGAGAAGTTCCCAAAAAGTTCCAAACAATAACAGCAGGTTCAAAAGCCAGTGGCTAGAGCAACAGAATGCTTCCAGTATATCACTTTAGTGTCAAGATCTCCAAATGTCTAAAACCACTAAATTACCAAAGATGTCTTCACAGATGAGCAAACCTATTGTATCTCCCATGTGGGCTTTTCATTCCCTATAATACCTCACAGAAACACTGGAAATATCCTCATTCTCAATTTTTAAAAAAGTAGAAATTAAAAAATAGAAATCATTTGTCTAATCTGGCAGCTACCAAGGAAAAAGCTCTAAACCCCAAACTACACTAGCAGATAAAATGTAACCATGTACTATATGCATATAGTTACCTTGGTCAAACAGGTTTTATCCTCAAGTAGACAGATTAAGATGGAATGAAACTTCAGGGTTGTTCCCTGATCTTTACTTTGTTAATTAAGCAATTTTTATTTAAAACATATGAAACAGAATTTTTCTCCTTTTATAAAACAGGGATGATGATAAGTTCATTGTTCATTAACTCATCTTTTTTCACATAATAATACATGGTGGATCTCTTTCAAAGTCAATACATATATAAATCCTCATCATAAAATTTTGAGTTATCATGTAATATCCATAGTATGGATTTTTAATTATCTATTCATCCATCATCCACTGATGGACATTTGGCTTGTTAATGATTAACCTTAAAGAAATGCAAATACCACTTTTACTTATTTAAGCAAGTACAAGGTGATAGATAACACCTAGAGTTGGTATGAATGTGGGGGGAAGCTCTCATGCTTAGTGGGACTATAAATTGATACCACATTTTGAAGAAAAACCATGGCAATATATAGTTTTTTGGGGGTGGGGGTGCCAGGGATTGAACTCAGGGGCACTCAACCACTGAGCCACATCCCCAGTCCTATTTTGTATTTTACTTAGAGACAGGGTCTCACTGAGTTGCTTAGCGCCTCGCTTTTGCTGAGGCTGGCTTTGAACTTGTGATCCTCCTGCCTCAGCCTGCTAAGCTGCTAGAATTACAGGCATTTTCCACCATGCCCAGCTATCTTTATAGTTTTTTAAGTGCACTTATCGTTTGGATCAGCAATTTCACTCCTAGGATTTTACCATACAGGTAGACCTGTGCAGGTACATAGATAGGTATATATAAGGATGCCCTCATGAAACTGAGGTGTTTTCATCTTACCTTGAAACTGATCTCTGCAGGGAGTTTGTTTCAAATGCTATTATACTACTAGTCAAAAAAAATTTTTTTAAAGCATCTGAATTTTTACCAGTGTCCTTCAAAAACAACAAGGGATAGTCTAGTGATGATGTCCAGCAATACTTCTTAAAATCCCCTTCCCAATTTCTCTCTCCCCCATCTCCTTATCTCACATACCCACCACCCACCCAAAAATATCTCTGCCCTCTCGTGAAATTTTCTATAACTATTCCTACATCCTCTTCTGTTCTTACTCAGATTGGTGACACAACAGAGCAATAAGCCAGGAGACTGAATGGCAGGGACTGAACACTCAGCTCTTAGAAAGTTTCTCACTCTGTGGCTTCAAGTTAGTAACTGGGACAATTAGGAAACACAGTTATCGTTAAAGCAGCAATTATATCCATTCTAAATTCTCAGAAATAAAAGAACGGACTTGCTGAAAAACAGAAGAGAGGGAGGATCTTGCCACTAATTCAGAATAAACTATCACCATTAATTTTATCTCCTATTTCACATTTTGCTTCCAAATTCTCTTGCCCATCATCCAGGCCATTTACCTGTGAACAGGACCAGCTTTCTTCTTGCTATCTTTTTTGGGATGATTTTGGCTTCCCTTGGCTTTGAGGTACCTCTACTATTGTAGCTAAATTAAGATTGAGGGAGAAACTATAATCACTATATAATTCAGTTAGATCTGAATAATGGGGGTATGGTAATAATAATACAAGCAATAATAATGGGGGCTCATAATTCAAGTGGTTTTCACTTTAAAAAATGTCACTGTATTGCTTATTGCCAGACAACTAACTAAGTAGTCACCTGAAGTCTAAGGCTTAGGTCACATCCTGACTTCCCTCCCATATAATTTTCCTGATTATGAAACTATAAGCATTATCTAAAACTCTTACTTCTTCAAGAAATAGACTATTTGTAGTATGACATTTTTAGAAGTGATTTGTTGGTGTTCTCTATAGATCTGGGGATCCAATGTCATGCCACATAGGGCAGATTAAAGGATGGAGCCTTGCTACTCTAACCCACGTGTAATTGCATTATTTAGATGATATAAATCGTGTGAGCCATGCCTCTCCCACACCAGCTTTATAACTAATACTTTCCACCTGCATACATTATCACTTGGAAGTCTAAAGATAAGACATTCTACATGGAACATTTTTCTGCTTATAGTAACTTCTTGTCTCTATCTTGAGGAAATCATTATGTAATATATGTTTGGATTTGGGGGCTGAGAAATGTTGTTTGCATGTTTTGTTTTAATGGCAAATAATAAGGCTACTTTTATCTACTGTCCAAAGTTCTAATAAATTCAAAAATCTATGTCATAAAAGTCAAGAAATTCCCTTTGACTGGCTAACATTTTTTGTTGGATCAAAGAGAATGGCTCCCACCTTCCTGGAGGGTTTGGATTTACAAGAAAGTCTTAGCCAAAATATCCCACAAAGAAACCAGTCCTGTCATGCAACTTCCTTGCCTGTGATTAGCTCCTTTACCTGAAGTTAACTTCATTGAACTCAGAAAGATGCGAGATTTGTGAAACTTATTGGGTAGGAACTCCTGGGTCAGTATTTGTTTACTGGATATCGAGTCTCTCAGACTGTGGACCTGAGTGCTAGACTTGGAGAGAACATCCATGAGGCTATTTTCTTCCTTTTCATCTTCTTTATCCTTGTTCTTCCTTTGTTTGCTTCTTTCCAGGGAGTACTGCCACTTTATATTCTCAAACTGGAACATGAGAATATTTCTCTCGGTGTTGACCACCATCCTGGAACCAAAACAAAATTGCCCACAAAAGGAGCATGCAGACCACCAAAATATAGATTGCAGTTACTGTCCCATCCCTAAGCCAAAGGAGCAGTACCCAGGCAATGTCCACCCAAGCACACTAGTGGAGGCCATCGGAGTGTTGGGAGCAGTGAAAGGTATCAGACCATGCAGCAAGAGGGGTTAGCTTTGTAGCATTAATGGGACACACATGGCCTAATTGCTTCATTTCTCAGATTAGAATATCTTTTCAATGATTCTGTTCTTGGAGTGAGTGCCCAGTACCTAGGGTGCCTAAGGCAGAAGCTTAGGTACTCTGCACACAGATATCTTCAAATTCACTCCTTTATTTTGCAAGATCCAAAGCTTTCAGACACAATGTTTCTATTGTTGCAATGGGAGTGAAAACTCTATACATCTGAGGATGTCTCCTCTGCTCTGCTGAAGCTCCATATACAGAGGCCACACTCCCTCACTCTATCCCTCCAAGGTCTCTGGACACACTCCACATGTAGACAGAACATCTGTAGTTTATAAAGCAGGATGATACCTCCATTCTCTAATCCCCACTTACATGCCCCAGTAGTCAAAGAGGCTCTGAAGTTGCCCTTTCTGCCCCTAGCACTGCCTCCTTACCACCCGCTAGTTTCTGTCATCTTGTCATTTACATAAAGCAAACTTCTGTAACTATAAGTAAGAAATAGAAATACTATGTACAGATTCCTTTTCACTCCAAAGGCTACAACTTTAAGACCTAAACTGTTAGTGTAAACTCTCTAGAAAAGTGACTTGTTTGTACTAGAAACACTGAAATGGAATCAAATTCCACTAAAAAATAACTTGCAAGCTTGTTTTTATTCAAACTAAAAGAAAATCATCTTCTTTGGATGCTGTGAATGAGAAAAATTTAGGACTAGGACTGATTTTTTTTTTTTTTTTTTTTTTGGAGGGAATGCTGGAGATTGAACCCAGGGCCTCACAGGTGCTAAGCACATGCTTTACCACTGAGCTACATTCCCATCTTTTACAGAAGTATTATTTCATAACTGAAAAATGTTAATTTATTGAGCCGTATTACCAGCACTGTCTTTTCCTTAAGAGAGTTAATAGTTTTAATGAACTTTCATTAAAAGGACAGCAGTATAATTCAAAGAGATTAAATGATGTCTCAATTGAGCTCAGGGTGGAATTGGCCATTAATTGTGCTTATTTTCACATACTACCTCTCTGAAATTTTATACACACCCACACCCACACACACACACACACACAATAAGCATAGTTCTACATACAATGAGTTCACCATGGTACTGGTTTCTGTCAACTCACTAGCTAAGTTCTTCCTATCTGGCTCTCCAGCTACTGTAACTCCCACCCCGACCCTCCTACAAGTCTTTCCATCAGAACTGAGTATCAGTGACAGCTGTTGGAGCTCTGGGCAGGCAAATACATAATCAAAGGGAAACCAGAACCATGCTCCTGACAGAAGAGCTATATTGTACCTATAACGTGATTTTTTTCCAAACACCAAGAATGAATGAAGAGTCAAAATGAACTCTTATTGTTTCCTGAGTGCTAGGTTTTCTACAAAGCCCAATTAGTTCCCCACAAGACTTATTATTCCACAGCAGCCAAAACTGGAGAAAGGCACTGCCCCCTCTCTCCTTCTGGTAGGAAATCCAAAGCTGGTGTCCCAGCAGAGAACAAAAACATCAACCAACACAATTACCCCCAGTTCCAACCTCTACACCTACCACCCACCTGTTGCCCTGAAAAAAGAAGGACAGCACAGGATCACCTCTGGCATTGGTTTTTATCACCTTCAGACAGTTTCCATTGAGAAAATTGTAAATGCGGATCTTGCCGTCTGCGCAAGCGCTGATGACCCGGAGATAGTGAAGGGACACATGGAGCACCTCCCTGGAAGGGAAGAGAACCACAGGCAGCACCCACTTTCTGGTAACTTCTTGAGTTTATTTGTAGTTTGGCATGTTTTGTATGTGGTTGGGAGGTGGTGGCCACTAACTGTCTTCAAAGTGATGTTTGCCATCACTTTAATAATTCTGGATGTAAACCATGAACCCTCTGACAATCCTCTTCCTATCCTAAAGTTACCTCACAGTTACTTTTTCTATAGTTTGTTCCCAGGGCCACAAGTGGCAAAACAAAAGTATTAATGTCAGGGTTTTTTTTTGGGGGGGGGGGGGGGATCGAGGGACAGGAGTATAACAGATGATCGTATTTTTTTCTTGTAATTTGATCCCTACCTAGCTATTTACTTATATAAAAGTCATGCTGAGAATTAATAATTTAATGTTTTGATTCCTCCCCCCTTTTTTTTAAGTACTGAAGATTGAACCCAGAGGTGCTCTGTGACTGAGCCACATGCCCAGCCCTTTTTATTTTGAGACAGGGTCTCACTGAGTTGCTGAGGGTCTCTCTAAGTTGCTAAGGCTGGCCTTGAACTTGTGATACTCCTGCCTCAGCCTTCCCAGTCTCTGGAATTACAGGTGTGCTCCACCACACCTGATTCCTTTTAAATAGTATTATTGTATAAAAAAGAAAAAGTTCAGGAGGAAAAGGATTGTCTTCATATAAAACAAAAACCTAAATAGAACAATCTGGTTTTGGTCTTAAATTAGCATCTTTTCTTCTTTCAGTGAATGAAATCCTTAACATCTTTAAGGAAATTATACCAAGGGAGGAGGTTTATGAATGTCCTTTCATGATGACCAGTAGGAAAAGAGGGAATATCTAGATAGATGCCTCTCATCCTTACAAAAATTGGGTACAAGTTAGACCCCTAATATATTGTGTATCCAATTCTGACAAGTGTAATTAATTAATCCCATTCCTGTTAATGGCATTGAAAAGTTGGATTTGATGTCCCCGATTTGTTATATCCTTTTTGTAAGGCAAGTCCATTACTCCCTGCCATCTCTTACCCATCCAAGTCTTCTATGGTTTGCAAATTGTTTGAGTGTGTTTCCCAGTGGCTCATGCACTGGAAGCTTGATCCCAGGGTAGCAACTTTGAGAGGAGACAGACTCTTTTAAGAGATAGGGCCTAGCAGAAGGTGGGTAGGTCATGTTGAGTGTGCCTTTGGATGGGATTAACGTAGGTCTCACAGGACCCTGGTTAGTTCCTGCAACAGAGGTTTTTATAAGCAAGTCTATTCCATGCACTGGGCCACTTCTGCATGTGACTGCTTCCCATTCTATTTCTCTGCCATGTTGTGATGAAGCCAAACAGTCCCTTGCCAGAGGCTGAATATATGGGGCTACCTGATCATGGACTTTCAGTCTCCAAAACTGTGAGCTAAATAAAACTTTTTTCTTTTTACAGAATACCAGGCTCCAGATATTTCCTTATAGTTTCAGAAAGTAAACTAGGAAACAGTCCACCCATTTCCTAAAGCTCGTGTGCTGCCTTCTCCAATAAAAGAAAACCACCTCTTACTTCCATCTCCTCCCCACCATGCATGCACACAAACTTCAGGTATATTGCCAGATCCTCTTGGGCATGACTCATGTAGTATTATTCCATCATTACATTCCCAGCCCCTAGCACACAATACATACATCTATAGTAGATGCTTAATATGTATTTGGTGAAAAGATGACTGTCTGATTGTGTTTTCAATGCAAGGTCTTTACTACAGAGCATTAGAAGAACCATATCTACCCCATACCATTAGCCTTAGTTTTGGTCAGCTCCTAGGGCCAAATGACAAATTTTCAAGTCCCTAACCACTATCAAAACAGAAACAGCAAGACCTCAAAAGGCAGGAGCATCCTCAGAATATTCAGAAGACAGCAAGGAGGCTAATGTGGCTTGACCCCCTCATTGTATGGCAGATAGGTAAGTGGGTAGATAAATACATAGATAGATAGATAGATAGAATGAGCAAAACTATAAGTATTTAAAAGTCCAACAAAGTTCTCATTGTTTTGAAGATGGAAATAAAATAACTTTCTTAATACATTGAGAACATCTTAGTCTGCCTATGAGGCAGTCTGGCACCAGGAGAGACGCCCTGTGATAGAAGGGTTTGCTGCTTTTTGTATCTCTTTTGATTTTGCTGAGTTGGGCCTACACTTCTCTTAGGCTCCTGTAACATTTGGCAGTTCAGCCTGTACAATTGTAGCCTAGTGATTAAAAAACACAGGGAGCAGGGGTGAGGAGAAGGAAGGGGAAGGAAAGGTCCTGGGGTCTGTCTTAGAACAAGATATATTCCATAGTTGTATAATTATGTCAAAATGGGTTCTACTGTCATGTATAACCGGAAAGAATAACAACAAAAAAAAGAAGAAGAAAAAAAAAAAAAAAAGAACAGCAGGCCAGATGCAGTGGCACATGCTTGTAATTCCAGTGACTCCGGAGGCTGAGAGCTGAGGCAGGAGGATCGTGAGTTCAAAGCCAGCCTCAGCAATTTGGCAAGGCCATAAGCAACTCAGCAAGAGCCTATAGATAGATAGATAGACAGACAGACAGATAGATAGGTCTGAGGATGTGGCTCAGTGGTTAAGCAACCTCAAGTTCAACCCCTAGTAGTAGTAGTGGTAGTAGCAGTAGTAGTAGTAGTAGTAGTAGTAGTAGTAGTAGTAGTAGTAAATAGGCTTTGGGATCAGAAAACCTGGGATCAAAAATCAGACTATGCCATTTACTTGGTGTATAATCTAGAGAAAGCAACCTAACCACCCTGTTGTCAGTTTTCTTTTTTAAGAAAAGGAACTAACAATTTCCACCTCAAAAGATTGCTGTCAGTATTAAATTAATTAAAGTATTTTTTAAAACTTATCCCAGTCACAATACCAGTTATTTTGGTCTTACAATAGCTCGATCTCCTTTCACATTTTATTTCTGCCCTAGAAACAAATTATTCGTCTTTCTTTGCTCTCTGTTTATCAAAGACACTGCCAAGAGCAATGCCGATGAAAATGGCAGAGTAAGAAACTACAGAATTTCACCCTTCCATAACAGCAATGAAACCTGTCAAAATCAATTTTTTTTCAGAATTCTGGAAAATAACCAAATGTTTACAGGAACCCAAAGAGCAAGAAAATTGGTATTGGTGTCAGTGAGAACAGTTTGCTCATTAAATGTCATTCCTCACTTCACAGTCCAATGGTAGCTATGAAAATAATAGCCTGCATTTCTGATACTGGAGATGGGGTGGGGAGCATGGAACATTCCTTCACAGTGAATTATTTGACCTGTCTGATGATTTCTTGGAAGACTGGCTCAAAAGGCTTGTCCTTATTTTGCCTGACTAAAAATTCACCCACGTTTAAAGCTGCTACCTGGAAAACATTTGTTGAAAATATTTACAGGAAATTGTTTTAGTCCCTGTTACCTGAGGCAATAAATATTTACTGAAGCAAACAACACACTAACAAAACTGGCTTTAGAGAAAATGCTCAAATGAAGTGTTCAAAAGGTTTTGAATATTTTAGACATATTCCCAAGAATCTAGATGATCACACACATGTCCAAAGCAATATACATGCTTAGGAAACACCTAGGAAAGTCATAAGCTTCCACCTCTTATAAGCTTTCTGTTCTGTGCAGGCAGGAACTGAGGGCTAATACAGGTCAAAGAAGAAATCAAAAAGGAAATTAGTAAATATTTTGAAATGACTGAAAGTAAAAACAACATACCGGAATTATAGAATACAGCTAAAGTAGTGTGCTTAGACGAAAATTCATAGCAGTAGAGGCCTATATATCTCTAATTAATTATCTAACCTTTCACCTTAATAAACTAGAAAAAGATAAGGCTACATCCAAAAAAGCAGGAGGCAAGAAAGAATAAAGATACTGTCAGAAACTAATGAAATGGAGAATTGAAGAAAAACACAGAATTAATGAAACCAAAAATTGGTTCTTTGAAAAAATTTTAAAAGTCTTTAGCCAGACGGTTGTCACATCTTTACTTAAACTAACCAAGAAAATGAGAGCAATGGCTCAAGATAGTGATGTGAGGAAGTAAATATCACAGGGACCATTTCTAATAACTGAAGGAAATATTCTATAGTTAAATAGTGATAGTGCTTGTACAACATTATGAGTATATTATAAACTATTTTGTTGGGGCTGGGATTGTGCTCAGCAGTAGAGCGCTTGCCTAGCACGTGCAAGGCCCTGGGTTCGATCCTCAGCACCACATAAAAAATAAATAAATAAAATAAAGATATTTAAAAAAAACTGTTTTGCTGTACACAAAGGTAGAGAATTTTATGTTTTGTAAATCATATCCTAATTAAAAATTACCCCAAAACTCTAATTACAATATGAGCTATGGAAAAGACATTGAAGAATAAAGTTTTATTATTTTTTTCCAGAAAGACCCCATAGTGTACAGAAGTTTTCCCAAAGTTCATCATTTCCATCAGCCCTATTTTACATCCTCAAAGTTCACTCTCGTACCCATTCTCTCTCACTCTATATGCAAAATTGTAATTTTAGTTGAAAAAAAATGTTGAATCAAGAAAGGAGACCCTTGTTTCCAGCTCTTCTACCAAAGGACAGAGAGTAACTATGTCTGTTTTCTCACCTACATCATATTCAAAAGATGGGTATCAGCCCAATCATTAGAACTCCCCAGAAAAGCAACCTGTCAAATCAGTGTATTACCTACCAATCAGTTAGGTATATTTATTAAGCACTTATATCACTCAGTACTAAAATAGAGGGATGGGGAAAGGAGAACTACAAACAAAGCATTGGCCTTGTCCTTCAGGTGTCAGTGATTCTTCTGTGACCATGCCAGGTATCAGGAACCAGTTTGAGTGGTATATTAGTGTTGACTTTCACTGGGAGTGTCAGTCATATGACATAGTCTCATAGCAGAGATAGAATGAGAGGTTCATGGATAATAAGACTGCAACTGAACTACCATGTTTACTGGGACCAAATTATTTTCCAATAACTAATTAGATCCTACTGAATCCTGCTTAGAAGGTTTTTAGGACAAATAGTTAAAATTTTCAGGTGACATCATGAAGTTTGACCCCCTCCTTGAGATCAAGCCTAGATAATCCAGATGACATATTAAAAGGCTTCCTGACAGTTCCAAAGGGGTTGGACAAATCACTAAACACACATACTTCCTGATACCCACCCATTAATATTGCAGTACTATCACAGTTGGAGAACATACACACAGACTAGTGTGCCTGATTTAGAAGTTTCTATGTGGGTATAAAGAAATCTAGAGCCATAACTTAGTAAATAAGCATCTATCTTCTAATAGACTCCCTGCAAAATCCACTCTTTTCATCAAATAAGATAGCATTTTGTTTCCTAGAACTTCTTACATGAAGTTCTAGTCTAAGACAGAAGCATCAGTCTAAGAATGGCAACCTACAAAACCCATATGATTAATGCAGAATCATTAATTGACCACATTTTGCTTTTCAAATAATCCCAGTTGTGACACTAGAGTACTGCCTAATTGGCTTCAAATTCATTTGCTGTCCTAGAATAATATCTAGCCCACAGACTTATGAATATAAGCTTTTTAAAAAGTTCTTCATTATGTTTAAACCTTTGGCACATGGATTATTTTAATCTTTTGTGAGTACAGGCTTCCTGGGATGAAGACAATTTTCAAGAATTTTAAGTTTAGAATTAGCATTATTTGGGATGGCCCTGTTGGTATTCCTATGTCTGGCATGAACTAACAGATATGAATTTATCACATGTGTCATAAGTATAAAATTTCAATACCTTCTCAAAATTCACATCTAGTGTTATTATTTCTCAAGAGAAGGAAATGAGAGTAGAAGGTGGAATGGCCAGAAGAGAGGGTGGTGGGGGGGGAAGGGTAACCGGTGAAAGAGTAAGGAAGGGGCAATGTATGAGAAGCAGAAAGGACAGGAGTTCATCAGAGAGGAGAAAATGATCTGCCAAAGATCACAGTCTAGGCTATGAAAGGAAAAGAAGAGAATGCCACATTTGCCAGTCCCCATTTCCCTGGCACCTACTTTGGATGCTTGAATGCCATCAGACATCGCTCATACTTTCCCACCATGCTCCAGCCCATGACCAGGCCATCGGTGCTTCCTGAGAGGAGATGCCAGTGGTCAAAGAACAGGCATTTCACAGGTCCCTCATGCCCAGTGAGAGTCTGCAAGAAAATATGCCATTGTTTTTAATCGCTGAAAAGATCCTCCTTCAATTCCAACTGTGACTCCTCCAACCAAAGCTGGAGGATTCTTTAGATGAATCCAAAGTCACACTGCACACATCCATGACTGCCATTCACTTGGAATGTCCTTGATCTGCTTTTGCTTCGGATCTGAGAAAGGCCAAGGGCTTCATGCTTCCCTCTCTGCAGAGTTCTCTCCCCAACTGAGGAAGAATATAATTGAGTAAGGGCCTTATTTCTGATGTGTCTGTGGCTGAAGCATGCACCATCTTTCTGGAGTGCCAAGAGGGCCAGAAATTCATCAGTAGGGTGAAGGGTAAAGTGTTCCATCACCAGCAACTTGTCAGAACCCAGAAGGCATAAGGGGCATCCCTGTTCTGCATCTGAGGTTCAGCCGCAATGACAAGAATGATGGAGAAAAACTCTCAAGCAAAGCTAGCCATTTGTCACTGTGATCCTGTGTTCCTGGCACAAATTATCTCTCACTACCACTCACTGAGGCAAAGGGGTCCAAGTTCAGCAAGAACATGTTTTATGAACTTTTGCTATGGTTTGGGTGTGTCCCATGGAATTCATGTGTTAGAAATTATCCCCAAAGTCATAGGTTAATGGTATTTGGAGGCAAGGTCTGGGAAGTGACTGAATCATAAGGTTCTGCCCTCATGAATGAATTAATTCATTCATAGATTAGGGGATTGACAGGTTATCTCAGTAGTGGCTTTGTTATAAAAGAGAGCTCTCTGACACACTTGTCCTTTATCTTACCATGTGACACCCTTCACCATGACATGACCCTGTAGGAAGGCTCTCACCAATGCCAGCATCATGCTTGTGGACTTCTCAGCCTCCAAAACAGTGAGCCAGATGAACCTTCTTCTTGATAAATAACCCAGTCTTGGGTGTTTTGTTATAGCAACAGAAAACGGGCTAAGTCTATCCCTTTCAAGGCAGCCAATGTTCCCTTCTCATTAGAGAGTAAAGAGGAAGAAAATTATTTGTCCATCCCCAATGTTTTCTCCTTACTAAAAGAATAAGGAGGTGGGGGCGGGGGGCTTTGTTTGTTTATACCTTTACCTCATGCTAGACATTAAGTACAATATTCTGGAAAAGAATAAGGTACTTTATCCCTGAGGCCTGTATAGTGTGCTGAGTCAGAATCCAGCCTTCTTCCTCCAACCTTGTGAGTCACTATGTGGGTGGTAAAGCTCCTGACCCTGCACCAACTCAGAATGCCTCCCCCTTAGGGTCCTTTCCCTTTAGTGCCTCAGCATAGTGGTAAGTCCATTGCTCAAGGATGGTCTGGGGGTCTACATGAGGGAGACACCATCCGTCTTCATGAATCATCAGCAACAGTGGCCCTAACTTCATCTCAGCCTACTGCCTTGCTCACCTTTACCAGCTGGGCCAAGGCAAGGTGCCACACTTTGACGATCCCTCGCTCACAGCTGCTCACGATGTAGGTGTCATTGATCCTGGTAGCCAAAATGGGGTCTTTGTGTTTATATGTCTTCAGGCACTTCCCTGTGTCTACATCCCATTCTGAAGAGGAGATGGGGAAAGGGAGAACAAAGGAGAGCAGGGTAAGGGAGAGTTATAGTAGAGTTCTGCTCCCCATCATAAAAGCAAAGATCAGCTGGGCTCATTGAATCAGACCCAGAGGAACTTCACCTGGCCTAGCATCCTGCTGATTTGCCAGAAACTCCACACACCTGTACACACACCTGCCTGAGCTAGCTCTCTTCCCTTGGAAGAGCTAGTAAAGCAAAAGACCTTGGCTCTAACCCTGGAGCTTTGACTTGGGGTCCAAGTGCTAGATAGCTCATCTCCAATAAATCTATTCTTCAAGCCTGAAAACGCTTGCTATTGAGGAAGTTTCATGGAAATACAGCATATTTTTAGTGTTGTTTTTCTTCCCAAATGTCTTCCTGACCCACTCCTGATATTGCCAAAAAAATAAGTAACTTGTCTACCCTCACTTTTCTGAATAATTCTGTATCTGACTTTTGAATTTTATGAAAGAATTTCCATGACTAGGGGTGGGTTTGATGCTGCTTCTACATAGTCTGGGTTACAGCAACTGCCCTAGTATAGTAGGTACTGTGAGAGGGGTTGGGTATGTACGTGTGTCCATCAGCTTTTTGTCACTGATCAAAATATCTGACAAGAACAACTTCACCAATAAAAGTTTATTTTGAGCTGATGGTTTTAGAGGTTCAGTCTATGGTTGGCCAACTCCATTGCTGTGGGTCCTAATGAGGCAGAATATCATAGTGGAAGAAATTAGAGGAAGAAAACTACTCAGCTCATGTCAACCAGAATGCAGAGAAAGGGCAAGGAGGGCACACACGTAGTGACTTACTTCCTTCAACCACACCCTATCTGCCTACAGTTACCACCATGCATTCCATTCCAATTAATGGATTAATCCCCTGATTAGGTCATAGCTCACATAATCTATCATTTCACCTCTGAACATTGCTTCATTGTCTCACAAGCTTTTGGAGGATAACTCATAGCATAACAAACCATAACAAAAAAAAAAAAATTGGAGACCAGGGCTAGAATGAAGGGGGTGAGACAAATTTAGGGATGAAAACTTTAAACCCTGCTTCATCACCACCACCACCCCCACCAAAAAACAAACATGTAGCCTAAGACAACAAAATAATAAGCACAATCAAGACTTGATAAGCACTACAATGAGAAAGGAACCACTCAAAATGCCTGGCTTGTATACCTCATCACACAAGACAGGTCCTATTATTAATCCCAACTATTCAGATAAGGAAACTGAGGCATAGAGTTCAATAACCAGCTCAGGTTCACACAGGTGGGAAGCAGCCCAGCTGCTTTGAATCCAAGTATTCGGTGGCCTCTGGTTCTATTAACCATTTATGTGAAGTGAACCCTAGCTATTGCTTTTCCCCATTTTTTTTATGTCTATCTTGGCCTATTTATAAACCCAATGGGGAAACTGAAAGACTAAAGATTTATAGGTAATATGCTGTGGTTTAACAAACTTTAAAAGTTAAGACTGTACTTTTTAGTTCTCCTTGTTCATTCTGCTTTGGTAGCCCAGGCAGGTGGGAAGAACCCAGGGGAAGCAGGCAGGTTGGTGACCAGGGGCAGGATTAGGGTGAAGAGAAAGATTTTGATATTTTGTTCATTGTGAATTTTGTGCATTAATTTTGCTTTTTAAAATACTACATTGAAATATGTATGTTGATTACTGAGTTGTCTTGGTGTCCCCTCAAATTGGAGCCTAACTTCCTCTCCCCAGTCCTGACCTCACTGGTGGCCCACAAAACTCTCCCAGACTGCATGGAGGTCATGGTTACCATTCCATCTTCAAACCATCACCTGGAGAGTTCTCACTTTTACTGTTGCACCCCTCAGAGCAACAGTGGCAATGACATTCAGTCAGAGGAAGGTAAAGAGGTTTTCTCATCAAGTCTGAGAGTTGGCAAATGGAACCCCACTGCACTGTTCCTTTCCCACATTTTTTCCTTCTACCTGCCCCTAACATGCTGTGGTTTTCCAAGTCCCTGACTTTTCTTCTCTTTTCAATCTTAACTCCTGTTTCTCTGGGGAAATCCCACCCACACTTAGTGCTTCTACTTTTCAGTATATAGTCATTCCAACATATCCATGGCTTCCACATCCTGAGATTCAACCCACTACAGATCTAAAATAGTCAGAAAATTGTGATCATATTATATGAAATAAGAAGTGTTTACAAAAATTCAATATAGAAAATATTGAAATCATCATATCTATTAAGAAGGGATTATAATATCTCCATCCAAAGGAGCTACTTCAAATATTAAATTACAAATAGTGATAAAGTTTTGAGAAATATTTGACCAGGATGCAAACACCTTGGCATAGTCATTCTTCTGCCTACCACAATCAGCATGTCCAAAACTGAACCCATGATCTTTTCCCCATTTCTATCTTTCTACCATGCTTTTCCTCTGAGGTCCTTATTATTTCCATTAATGATAATTCCATACATCTAGTGGCCTGAATTTAAAAATCAAAACTTGATTTATTATCTGCACCTCTATATTTGGCACTTTCATATATAGTTAGTGGTAATGTCCTGCCAATTTTTCCTCTAACAATCTCCATTCCATCTGGGCCACTGAATGTAAAGTCACATCCATTGAAGTCTCTTCACACTTGCTTGTTCTCCAACATCCTGAAGACATCATGCTAGTACTCTAGGCTGAAGATGTCTTAACTTGTCCCCTGTATCCACAGACACCCCTTCTAAGTCCTTCACCAATCACTCACTGGAGTTACCTTTCTAAAATACACATATAATCATATCAATTCAAACCTTAAAATGCATTTATGGCTTTCCATGTCCTATAAGATGAAGTTTAGTTTTGTACCATGATGTAGAGGGAACTTTAGAATCTGACACCAAACGAACTTACTAGCCTGATCTCCCATTCCACACACTACAGTCCTGCCACACCAAAGAATGGGAAATTCTCTGAATACACTATCTTCTTCAGTCTCTATATATTTGCCTGATGAGTTCCCTCAACTTAGAATATATTTTACTCTCACTCTTTTTTGCCTATAAAAGTACTCATCCTTAAGATCACAGACAAATAGCATCCTATCTGTGGAGCTTTATCTAATTTACCCTTATATGTATTGTCCCTTAGAACGCCACATGTGGCCAGGTATGGTGGTGCACACCTGTAATCCTAGCAACTCAGAAAGCTGAGGCAGGAGGATCACAGGTTTTAGACCAGACTCAGCAACTTAGTGAGGCCCTAAGCCATTTAAAAATAAAAAGGGCTGAAGATGTGGCTCAGTGGTAAAGCAACCTCAGGTTCAATTCCTAATACCAAGAATTAAAAAAAATAACTCCACATATGGTTAGGAGGACATGACTTAGAACCAGACAATCTTTTTTTTTTTTTTGAAATAATTTGGTGTTTTATGGAATAGCATTCTATTTCCAGACACATTAGCCTTCTTACAGCCAAAGGATTGGGAAATTGCCAACAAGCACAGCACACAAAATAGTTTAAAACAAGGGACAACTCCTGAGTGTAGTTTTCCACAGCCTAATATTAACCATACTAATGACATCAAACTGTATATTACAAAAAGAGAACACCAGGTTTAATACCTTATGAAATATGTACAGAAGTTGAACATTCATGTATGATATAATTCAAGTCATAATTCAATTATGAATGTAATGGGACATTCTGATATAGTGAAAAAGGTCTAGTTGATTACCAAAAAATGCATGTAAACCATAAAAGATAAAAACTACTTAAAAACACAAAATTCTAACCACTAGGTTTAAGCTTTCATTTTTAAAAAGTATATATATATATATATATATATATATATATATATATNAAAACCAAAAGCATATGCTAGTACACAAGCAGTCTCACTTCAGAGACTTCATTGCAGGGACCCAGTTTTCTTATTTAAAAAGAAATGATTATAAATAATAATTATCTAAAGCATTGTTGGGAAGATTAGATGCTTTCTTGGGTGTGAAAATTCACAGCACAGTTCATACCAGGACCTTCCTTTAAGGTTTAAAAACCTCAAACAGCATATTTTGTTCTTAATACGAGAACCAGTGTTTAAACTATAAAATCCTTAATAGGAGTGTTCAGCCCAGTTGATTAACAAAAGTTATTTATAAATGCTTCAATACTGATGATATGAAACTGATGATATTAAAGCTACCAAAACTTTGTAATGAACACCGAGTTTGGCTTCCTAGATAAGAGTCCAAAGTCATTTGCCTTCTGAGAACATTTCAGAGATATCAGATAGATATTCCTTAATTTCTCCAGCACTGTGGCATCTGCCTTCTAAGTTTTCCGTCTATCATAGTCTCCAACCATCTTCTTGATGTGTGACAATTTACTCTTCAACTGTTTGCAGTAATTTCTCTTTCTTTTGTAATCTGCAGATCCCTTAACTTGCTTCAGTCTATTGTATTCATCAGCAGCAGCCATGTACTCTTCACTTTCTTCTCTATAGTCATCCAATTCTTTATCTAGATGAGAGAGTTCTCTATTGACCTCATCAAGTTCTGCTTGTAAGCTCTTGTATTCCTGCAGGCCAGTGTCAAAATTTCGCTTGTAAAGTTGTCTTTGTTGATCTGAAGTGATGGGTGGATATTCCCTGATCCAGTCCTCCTCCAGCTCATCACAGGATTCTCCACCCGTCGTGTAGTCTGTCTCATAGTGATCTTGCTCTGTTCTCTTGGGCTTTCCTGCTCTTCCCTTAGTGGGAGCCCTTTTTGAAGGTGTCTCTAAGTTACCACTGCTGCTGTATCGAGCCTGTCTGAAGTCATCCATGGGTGAAGTGAGGGGAAGCTCCTGAGCCACTTCATGCACCGGTGGTGTTGACTTATAGGAAGACTCTGGATATGACCGCTTACCATTCACTTTGTCATTGGAAGAGTACACCATGGAACTATCGACTCTCTCCACGTAGTCAGATGGGGGTGGAGGTATGTCTTGTGTGCCTGCAGACACGTTTTTAACCCATTCTTCCACATTGGGTGGCTGTTCCTCATAAATGTGTTCTTTGTCCCACAAAATATTGGACTTGTCATACCAGTCCATCTTTCTTCAAGTTTTCACAGCAAAGAAAATTATTAAAGCAAAAGCCACAATAATCATGAATCCTAGCACAATGGCAATAGCCTCCTGGGGATCCACCACACAGTAGTGATACAAATACTGATCCACATAGACTCCAGTAACTGCAGGTGTATAGAACTGGTTGCAGAGGGCATATATTTGTGAACTATATAAAGATCCAGAAGCCTGGGCAGTTGGGTTGACTCCCATTATATAGACAATTGTGGCAATAAACACCAGGATACCTAGGATAGCACTCACTATTATCACAGTCAAGTAATATCCTCTTGTTCTGGATATTTCAGATCTTATAACACTGGTAACAAATATTGCCAATGAGGCAATGAAACAAAAGGCAGCCATGGCCAACAGGAAGCCCTTTGCCGCTCTTGGATCCGTATAGCCTCCTCCATAGCCATAACCGTAGCCATAACCATAGCCATAGCTGCCTCCATAGCCACCAAAGCTACTTCCTCCATAAGGGTAGCCAAAACCACCTCCTAGTAAGCCAGTTCCATAGCCTCTGTCCCAGGCAAGTGTGGAGGCAACACAGGCAAATATAGCAATACACATCATAATAACGAGCATAGACAGAATACGAATCACTCCTGGAGGAGATGTCCATTTGTAGAAGTGAAGAATTTCATCTTCTGGGTAAAAAGAATACGCAGGCTGAGAGAGCATTGGCCGAACATGCATTTCTCCACCATATATGTCATTGCTTGGTGCATAATGATTCGGTTTGAATTCATCAGGTCTATAAGGAGGCGGACTTTCAAAAGGCCTGGATGACATGGCTGATGTCACTGGTCACCTGCTTTAGGATGAGCAATTCCCTGTAGCTCCCAAGATCAGCCAATCTGGCAGGAACACCTGACTCCAAGTGGGCAGCCAGCAGGCAGCCAGAGACCGAGCGGGGGACTCAGCCTTCCTCCTCCTTCCCCTCACCCCAGAACCAGACAATCTTGAGTTCAAATCCCCCATCTACCACTTTGCATCTTTGATTTGAGGCATGTTATTTTTCTCTCTCAGTTTTTGATTGCTCATCTTTATCTACCTCATGGGGTTCTTGTGAGGAGTAAATAAGATAATATGTCTAAAGCATCTATCACAGAGCCTGTCCCAAAATTGGTACTCAATAAATGACAGCTGTTATCATTCATCTGTTACTATGTCCTCCATTATATAGCTACATATTCACTTCCATTAGAAACTGATGACCCTTTTGAGGAAATAAAAAGCCATATCTAAAGAACCATCTCATATTCATTTTTTTATCACCAGACCTAGCAGATGGATGGATGAATAAAAGAATAAATGGCTATCTATAGAAATTAACAAACCCAGCACACAGATCTGGGGAAACGCCTTTGGAGAATGTAAGGCAATTCTTTCTCACCTTTCACTTGACAGTCTCTGGCTCCAGATACAAGTTTGTTCTTATACAAATCCATGCAAGTTACTGTTCCCTGGTGGCCATAGAAGATCCGTAAGCAAACCCCAGTTTTCAGATCCCAGTATCTGCAGGAAACAGGCCAAAATAATGACTGGGATTTTCTGAGGGCCCAAGGGATCAATCACACTGTATAGTGTTTCTTTATATCGGTGGGTAGTTGGAAAGCAGCAGAGTTTCATGGTTAAGCTTAAGATTCAGACACCAGGACTTGAATCCCAGTTAAAGCACTATTTGGCGTAATTTTGGGAAAGTTACTTAATTTCTATGCAAGATCGTTTTCTCATAGATACAGTGGTAATGGTAACAACAGCAGTTACTTTGTAGGATTTTTGGAAATAATTAATGCACTAATAGAGTGAGCATCAACTGGAAATGAGTTCTACCCTCAGAGGACATTTGGAAGTATCTGGAGAGATTTTTGGTGGTTACAAAAGAGATTTTTGGTGGGGAAGGAGGAAATAGAGTCCAAGGATACTACTGAACACCCCCAATGCACAGGGGAGCCCCCACAATGAAGAATTTTTCATCTCCAAGTGTCAATAGCACAGAAGTTTAGAAGCACTGCACCAATGCAGCTAACATTAGGACAGTGACCCACACATAGAAAATGCTTGATAAATGGTAGTTGGATTTAGTTGGGAGGGTCTCTGGAATGACCACCACGAATAGGATTCACAGTACTGATGCAATGGTAGACCTGATCTTAAAACAAAAGCAACAAAATAATTTACCATGTCACTTAGTTCAAAAATATTTTATGCACATCTAAAGCCTATCTAAGATATATATGGGAACACATATATGAGTCATGCTATTTTTCAATGAGGAAACTTGCCTGAAGACTCGTCTCTGTCATTGAAAAATTCTTTCACTTTAGCCAAGCTGCTCTTGTGACAGGACAAAGTTATAATATTAAGATAACTGACTCTGGAGCCAGCTGCCTAAGGTTCAATTCCAGGTCCATTACTTACTATTTGTGTGATCTTTGGTAAGTTTTAGAACCACTCTGTGCCTCAGTCTCTTCCTCCATAAATTTGGAATAAAAACATTTCTTATTTCCCAAGGTTATTTTAGGCTCAGAACTTAGTGAATGATTAATAAGTGTTTCTTGGGACATGAAAAGTTTTTTTCCTTCTAATATTCTCCAAAGTCCCACAGCCTTACCAATACCTTCCCCAGAGCCTGCAATGCATCCTTTCAGAGCCTGCTATGCAGCTACAGTGAATTCACAGGAATATGAAAGAAAGCATGTTCTAAATTTGTTTCTAGTAGCATGGCAGTCCTTGTGCCCAGGTTGGTTTATGTAATGTATGGAAGAAAAGACATGATAGACATTTTTAGAAAATGGGAATAGAAGGAACTTCCTCAACTTAATGCAACTTTAAACCAAAGTCACAACAGTATGCACTATTCTTAATGAAGAAACTGCACTGCTGAGTCTTTTTGAGAAGAGAAACAAGGTGACAGTGGCCACTCTCATGTGCTGTTGCTTGCCATGGCACTGGAAATCCCAGGCAAAGTTATAAAAAAAGGGAATATAATATATTGTCATTATTGGCACCTAATAAGATCACCTACAAAATAAAACCAAATCAATATTAATGCATTAATGCATACTTTTAGCACTAATAAGAGAGGTGAGCAAGATTGCCAGACACAGTATCAACCTGCATAGATCAATAGTATTTCTCTATTCCAGCAATAACCAATTAGAAAATACAAATTAAGATAGCATTCATAATAGCAATAGAATTATATATAGACATTTAATAAGAATATGCAAGATTTTTATAAAGAAAACTATAAAGTTCAAAGAAAGAGCCAAGAAGATGATGCCAATGAATGCATTTCAAAAATTAATCTATAAATTCAATGCAACACCAATCAAAACTCTTTTTAGATTTTTTTAAATTGATAAACTTAATCCAAAAACTCATATGTATACCACAACTGTTAACATGGAAAAGAGTGGAACTTTCCTCACTATGATCTATTCACCAAATGCAGTGCTAAAAATAAAATATATATAAAAAATTTAAAACAGGGTAATTTTGATGCCATAACAGAAAAACAGCAACACGAATTCAGAGACATTTCCATGCATGTATGGAAAATGACCATGTGATAAATTGGGGTCCACAAATCAACAGAGGGCGGGGGGCAGAATAATTTGTCATCTTAGTAATTGCTGTGGGAGGAAAACTGTTCACTTTATCTAAAAATTTTTTAAAAAGTAATGGAAGCCCTATCTAACAAGCATACAAAGTAAAACTCCAGATAGATCAACTGACTATAAAAGATCAGACCATAAAGTCAATAACAGAAAATATTGGAAAATATCTCTGTGACCTCAAAATAGAAAGAACTACAAACATGAGAGGAAAAAATCCTGATAAACTGATGAATTTTATTACAACAATATTAAGAATTTTTGTTCAACAAAAGGGAACTATAAACATGGTTGATAAATTAAAGAATTGGAGATCATATTTGAAATTTTAAAACTGACAAGAGACCATCTAATTGGTTGTTTTAGGCTGTTCTCTGAGTTCTGTATATACATTTTATCTACTTGCTTTTCTAGTAATGGACACTAGATTGGATTGGCTCTAAATAACGCTGTATTGAACATCTTCATTTATGTCCCCTTGATGATGTAAGATGATTTTTAGGAATATGCACAAAAAATGAACTTGCTTAGATACAGGATAGGCAGCACCTAATTTGATTAAGAAGTACCTATTGAAGTCTGGAAAGATCTAGAAAAAAATACAACAGCAAATCAATAAGAAAATTGGAGCAGCTTTAAAGGAAAAGTAGGCCAAAGAACATAATCAGGCAATTTACAAAAGAAGAAGTCACAAAAGGTAAACTTATTAGTAATCAGAGTAATGCACATGGAAATGATTTTACACATATTCATCTGGCAAAAGTTTGAAAGCTGGATGATGTCCTGTGTTGGTAGGGAAATAGGGATGCTGGAGCCCTACTGGTAAAAGCATAGATCTGTACAGTGTTTCCAGACTTCAATATGGTACTTCTTAATCAAATTAGGTGCTGCCTAACCTGTATCTAAGCAAGTTCATTTTTTTTGTGTGTGCATATTCCTAAAAATCATCTTATATCATCAAAGAGACATACATGAAGATGTTCAATGCAGCATTATTTATTTATTTATAAAGTTAGTTAGTTTTTTGGTGGACACAATATCTTTATTTTATGTGGTGCTGAGGATCGAACCCAGTGCCTCATGAATGCTATAGGAGCACTCTACCACTGAGCCACAACCCCAGCCTGCAGCATTATTTAGAGCCAATCCAATCTAGTGTCCATTACTAGAGAAGCAAGTAGGTAAAGTGTATATACAGAACTTGGAGAACAGCCTAAAACAACCAACTAGATGGTAACATGGGTGAATCTTTTGAAATATAGGGTGGGGGTTCAAACCTTAGGAACATAGATACAAATTATTGATACATGTACAGAATTTATCAATACACATTTTGAAAGAACACACCTAAATAAAAAGAAGAAAAATTAGGTGGTAGTCCAGTGGATAATAGAAGTAAAGAATAAAGGTAAAATAGCATAAATAAATAGTGTTAGCCATTAACACATACTACCAGACAAAAATTAAGAATTTCTGTTCATCAAAAGATGCCATAGAAAAATGAGAAGATAAGTCTTAACATGGAAGAAGAAATTTCCAATACAAATATAAAGAAGAGATTCGTATCCAGAAATTACACAAAATTCTTATGAAAATGTTGCTCCCTTCAAAAAAGAAGTAACTCTTATAAAAAGGAATCTCATAAAAGCATAAATGTCTCCCAAAACATATTGTTATGGTTAATTTTACACGTCAACTTGCAGAGAAGTTGCTTTGGAATGAGAGTAATATTTACATTGAACTTTGAGTAAAGCAGATGGCCCTCTAAAATGTAGACAGTCCTCATTCGATCAGCTGAAGGCCATGTACAGAACAAAAACGTGGATCTCCCCTAGCAGGACGGAGTTTTCCAGAACATTGCCTTCAGCCTTTATCTGCACCTTAAGTTCTGCAGAGCTCAGCCTTCCAGGCCAGACTACAGATTTTGAATTTGCCCACCTCCATAACCACTCAAACCAATACCTTACAATAAATCTTCATTTATGTACACATCCTATTGGTCTTGTTTCTCAGGAGAACCCTGATGTACATATGGAAAAAAAATGTTCAATCTCACTAGAATAACCAAGGCTAGAATCAAAACCCTAAGGAGGTTTTATTTAGTACTCATCAGATTGGAAAAAATGTCAAAGACTGATTGACAAAAAGTCTTGGTGAGCTGGGTGCATGCCTGTAATCCCAGAGGCTCAGGAAGCTAAGGAAGGAGTATCGCAAATTCAAAGCCCAGCCTCAGCAAAAGCGAGGTGCTAAGCAACTCAGTGTGACACTGTCTCTAAATAAAATACAAAATAGGGCTGGGGATGTGGCTCAGTGGTCGAGTGCCACTCCCAACAAAAAGTATTGGTGAGTGTTTATAAGGAGGGATATTCTCATATCCTGTGGATGGAGGTATAAATTAATCCAACCATTTTGGAAAACAAAAATTCCCCTACTGAGAAGATATCTTTAAAAAAAATTCATGCATGTGAGTACCAGGTGATGCCAAGACCATCTATGGAAGTATTCTTGGAAAGAATTAAAAACTAGAAATAATACAAATGTCCATCAACAGAATAGTGTGAGTTACAATACATTCATTCAATAAGATATTATATCTCTGTGAAAATAAATCATGACTGCTACCTACATCACATGGATCAATCTCAAAACAAAGTTCAGTGTAAGATTCAAGTACTGGGGCTGGGGTTGTGGCTCAGTGGTAGAGTGCTCACCTAGCGTGTGGGAGGCCCTGGGTTAGGTCCTCAGCACCACATAAAAAATAAATAAAGATATTAAAAATATTTTTTTTTAAAAAGATTCAAGTACTGATGATTTTTTTAAAACATGATTCCATTTATGTTAAGTTCAAAAATAGGCAAAAATAATTAATATACTGGAGATATATAAACAAGAAGCAGAAACTATAAATAAACACAAGGGAGTAGTCAATACAAAATTTAGGGTTACATTATCCCTGATTGGAAAGAGGATAAAAGCAATAAGGGAAAGGCACCCATGGGTGATGGAGGAGGGGTAATGTTCTATTCTTGGTCTGAGAAATGGGTAGAAGAGTATTTATTATTCTGCTTAAAATATATGAATACATACATGAATACATACCTTTAATGTTTTTATCATAGTTATATATAATGTTGGGGTTCATTTTGACATAATCATATATGCATAGAATATAATTTGCTCTACTTCAGTCCCTAGTACTTCCCCTTTTCCTCCCCTCCTCTTTCCCTCTATTCCCCTTCCTGTACTCTACGGGTCTTCCTTGTGTTTATTTAAAGGTTGTTTTAAATTAGTGCATAAAAAAACAAAAACAAAGTACATGTATAAAGACATGAATTGGCGTGAACATACATTATATACAAAGATATGAAAAATTGTGCTGTATATGTGTAATAAGAATTGTAATGCATTCTGCCGTTGTATATTTAAAAAATAAAATCAATTTAAAAAGACCTCAAAGTAATAATAATAACCAATGAGTTCATAACCAACTTGAATCTAATGTATGAAATATGATATGTCAAGAGCTTTATAATGTTTTGAACAACCAATAAAAAAAAAAAAAAAAGAATGGGTAGATGTATAAATGAAATAATAATGATAGAATGTTGATAATGATTGAAGGTTGGTTGTGGGCACATGGATATTGTTGTTCTATTCTGTTTATTTTTTATATTTTTTAAATTTTAAATAAAATAGCTTTTAAACCATGATTGAAAAAATAGAAAAAAGAAAAAATAAATTAGTGCATAAATACATATATTTTTAAATACCATTTTCTCCTATACTTCATACTCACAAAAACTATCTTTCATTGAAGGAATCTACTAAAAGAAGTACAGATTTTATCTTTATTTAAGAATGCTAAAAAAAAAGAGAGACTTTTTCTGATTCACAGTCACCCACTGGGAATACAACTGATAAGTTTATGAATCTATCCCATTTAAGTAAATTCTTGACTTTTACCTTGTCAAAAAAAATCCATTGTAGGTTTTCTAAAAATTAGTATTATTGAGAATGACTTTTCAATAAATACAAAAAGTCTGTACACTTCTTCCACTTCTGACTCTAGACCCTCGGTCTGATGGCAATCATTACCTCTTTGGACCACTCACCTGATGCTTAGGTCGTAACTCCCGCTTAGGAGAAAGTGTTCCCCCTCACACAGGAAGAGAGTCCGGATACTCCCCACATGGCCTCGGAATTCAATAGGTATCACCTTGATTTTTAAGATGTTAAGAAGTTTGATCTTCCTATTAGATGACACAGCTATCAACTCTCCCCCAGAATAATGGATCACTCTGTTCTGGTCCCACCTGAATTTTGGGATGGGCATGGGGAAATGGATTATACATGAAAGAAAAGTTAGCATCCTTCCTGGATCTTACTTAGCACTGACTTTTGTATACTGTGGTTGTATAATGGAAAATCTAGGACCTCCCTTGCTGAGAAGGGAGACAGCAGAAGGCAAGACCTAGTATTAACAGACCCTGATGATTCCAACCTCATACCATGAAAAAAAATCCGTTTCAGGTAGATTTAAAGCCTAAAGACATAAGTCCAAAATTATAAAAAAAAATTTTGAATTATTCTGCTAATGTATGCTAAATCCCCAAGAAAGAGAATAGAATATGTGGCATTCCCCAAACTTATTGGACCATGGAAATCTTTCTTCATGGAAAATCTCAGAGGAAGTCCTATGTTCATCTGTATTTCTTCTATTTCTTTCCTTTCTTTTTCCTTTTCTTCTTCCCTTCTTTCTTCCTTTTCCTTAACCAATATCTAAGGAACATTTATTAGGTCCAAATTTCTGTGCTAGTAGGTACCATGGGAAATTAAAAAATGAATAAGATACAAACCTTGCTCACCAAAAGCTTAGAATTCAATAAATCCAGGTAAGTTGAATTAATTTTCCAATAATAGAATTATTATGAAGTAACTAAAATATTTTCAGGATAACCAAATAATTTATTATCCAAACTGAGACTTTCTTGTTGTGAAAGAGGATGCTATTAGTTAGTATACTAGGAACACAGTAAAATGGAATTGTCTCAATAATATACTCACTCTAAATATGAGGAGCAATTCTTTAGATTTTTGTCTTCATTCCATTTGTCATATTCAGAGTTTAACCAGTCATCATCTAAAGAGTAATTATCACCATACTTACCCATAAAAATTCAACTCTGGAGCAGGAAGAATAGATAGTATTATGGTTTAGATCTAGACTGTCTCCTAAAACCTCATGCATTGAAGGTTTGGTCCACAATATAGCAATATTTAGAGTGGAGCTTTTGAGAAGTGATTAGGTCATGTTCTGGCTGCATCAGTGGATTAATCCATTGAGGGATTAATGTTTGATGGCATTATTTGGAGATGATGGAAACTGTAGGTGATGGGGCCTCACTAGAGGAAAGATATTACTGGAGACCCACCCTAGAAGAATAGACCCTTTCCTTGCACTCTCTCTCTTTTACGCTCTGCTTCTCAGCTGCTATAAGGTGAATAGCTTTCTTCTAACATGCCCTTCCACGATGTCCTTCCACCATTATGTTCAGGCCCAAAACAATGGAGCCCAGCTGAGTATGGATTGAAACCACTGAAAGTGTGAACCTAAATAAGTCTTTCCCCCTCTAAGTTGTTTTTCTTAGGTATTTTGTCCCAGCAATGGAAACCTAACTAACACAGCTAGCTCAGTGGTAGAGTTCTTGCCTAGAATGTGCAAGATCCCAGGTTCAGTCCCTAGCACTGGAAAAAGCAATAACAAAAACCTTCAATTCTGTCTTCCCCATACTGATTGGTCTATTTTTGAGATGCATTTTGTTAATAAAATTCATGGCCAACATTAAAGTAGAGGTGGCACAACCAAATGATGTCACATTATGCAATACTTATAAATACAACTGTCACATTTAATGTGGAAAGATATCCACCGTGTTTTGCTGGATTGGATTACAAAAACATATAGCATAATCCTATTGTTATTCAAAATATGTCCTATGCAGGGGCTAGGGTTGTGGCTCAGTGGTAGAGCGCTTGCCATGCATGCGTGAGGCCATGGGTTCCATCCTCATCACCACATACAAATAAATAAATAAAAATTAAAGATATTTTAAAAATTATGCCTTATGCATATGAAAAGAAAATGCTAGAGAATAGACATCAATATTAATGGCAGTTATCTCTATGCGACAAAATTTTAGATGTTTTCTTTTCTCTACACTTTTTCTGGCATTTGGAGGATTTTCCCCCAATAAGCACATATTCTTTCTTTAATTAAAACAATAAAGATATTCTAAAAAAATATTTTATGCACATAACATGTGAAAAATGTTGGTGGTCAGCATACCCAAAATTTATTCGAGAAAATGTTCTCTCCCTACTACCAAGAATGGTGCAAAATTAAGCACATATTGTTCAAAGAAGATCTCATGCTAGTTCAGGGGCAAGGGTGAGAAGATCTTTCTAAGCTGACAGGGGTCAGGAGAATTCTAAGATGTCAATGTAGTTAATCAAAGTGTCCCAGAAAACCTTGATTCTGACTCCAGTACCTACGTGTCAGAGAGAATGCGGATATTGTAGGTCCCACAGAAAACATTTCTCTCCTCCATCTGGACCTGTTGAGTTTCCTGGTTCTGGTATGCAGTCCACAGACTGTAGTCACTCTAACAAGGGAATATGTGAAGTCAAAATGTGGCATCAACTTTATCCAGGGCTCCTGATACTCCTCCAGTCTCCCCTGGCAATGGTGCAAAGACCCATGGATTCTTTCTTCTAAGAGAGTGGCTTCTGCTTCATGGTGAAAGGGGAAAGCCCATGAGTTGGCACCAAAATAATCCATGAGTTATATAGAACATGCTCAGTTAAGGGTCCCAATTAATCTTTCCCCTCTGTATTTTCTATATGTTCTGATTCTAGGAGCTTTTAAGGATGAATTCCAAATAATGCTGAGAATGCAGCTTTTCTGCAAATGAGCTCACAAAGGCTCATTTATATATATATATATATATATATATACTGTCTCNTATATATATAAAATTAAGCTACACTCTTTGTACATTTCTGTTTCTGAATTTTCATACATCTTCAACTTTCATTGTTCTGAGAGCTGCCTAATGAGGTAGATCACTTGCTCACAAAATATTCTCATCACCTTAACAGATAATATATCTGGGACTCAGGGAGGGGAAAGAAATTTTATAAAGTCTCAACAGAAATGTTTTCCTGTGTTTCTCAACATATTTTTTCTTCCTTTTCTCCTTCCTTCCTTCCTTACCTCTTTTCCTTTCTTCCTCTTCCCTCTCTCCTTCCCTCCCTCACTCATGACACACTTCCTGAGCAGCTATGGCATGCCATGCATGATAAATTCTGATATAGATGATTGAACAACACTCCTAGTTCCTCTTCTTCTCAACCATACTAAACCCTTAAAGAGCAGGAAACAACACTGGCAAGAAAAAATAAAAGACAGCAAGTTTATCATGAAAGCAAAAAAGAAGACCACAAAATCACACTTGCATCTGACAGCCTTGGGGACATCTTTGGATCTCCTTCCAAACCTTCTCCTTTTCCTTCATGCCTTTGGACTCTTCCTCAGATGCCCTCTTTCTCTGCCCAATCTCCTCCTTAATCTTTAATCAAGTAGTGACACTCACCTACAAATCTCTGCTCAGAATGTGCCAGCCTTCCTCCCCTCCAGCCCAAGCAACGTTCCATATCCCCACTTGAATTAAACAAGGCTTCCCTGGTTTCTCCCAACAAAGATGGAAATTCCTTGGCCCTCCATTATCCCTCGGTTTTGGGAGCCCTGGAAGGCACATGGTGGAATCATCGGGAAGGAGAAAACACAGCTCTACCCCTCACCAGCTAGGAGACCTCAGCAAGTTTTCTAACATCATAGTCTTAATTTCTACATCCATAAACTAGGAGGGATTATACCTACTTGATCCACAGTGAAAAATCAAATAGATGATGTATATAAAGCCATCAGCACCTTGTCTAACATACTCCTCGCCTTTAGTAGAGAGTGCCTATGGTGAGAAGCATTCACCTCCATTTGTCCCTGGGCAATGGTGCAAGGACCCATGGATTCTCTCTTCTAAGAGTATGGCTCCTGCTTCATGGGGGCAGAGCCTGTAACTGCTTCATCCTGTTATTTTATATGTTCTCTCTAGTCTTCATACTTTCTTCCTTGTTTCTAATTCCCCTCCCTTTTTAAGACATTTCTGAAATGCCAAACCTTGCCTTGAATATCCTTTTTGTTGGTCAGTTACAAATTCCATCACCTAAAGTAAAGAATAAGGGCATTTGTTTCATTAGACTTAGAAAAGAAATAAACTTGGGAAGGTCAGGGTTGAGTTCAACTTGTGCCTCTTTCATGCAAATGTCTGGGAGAACTTGACTTCTCTGAGCCTCACTTTCTTTATCTACAAAATGGGTGAAGGAGATTCTGTTGAGAGTCATCCATGGGCTGTGTGTGGACTATGCTGCGCATTGTAGCCTAGTGAGGGGATAGGTCTGGCATTGGGAACTTCCCATGGCACCCCAACAGGGATAGACTACCTGATGCAGGTGAACTTCCCCCTCAGCTCTGCCAAAGATCCCACATAGCACCTGAGATGGGTGTGACCTGCCATGATGCCAATCAACCTGCTGACTGCAAAACTTCTACCCTTGAAGCCTTATCCCTGCCTCTGATGCACCCCCTTAAATAACCACCAGAGCCATCTTTCCCTTGTCTAGTTCCAGGTCTTGCGCGGACTGATGTATCAGGGGCTCTGCTTTTGTAAATATATTTCTGCCTCTTTGTGTTTTGTTCTTCACTAATTATTTAGACTTTAAGTTTTAAGGTGGCGTACACCCTCCTCAGCAGGAAGAAGAACCCCCCCAACAAGACACTGGCCACTGGCCATTGCTCCCGTTAAGATTCACAAATGTATTTTCTTTGGCCCATGAAATGCCTTTCACTGCTTGCCATTAATTAAGAAAAGCAAAAAATTTCACATAATCATTCAGATTTCCTCCTGAAAACTCATATGTCCTGGCAGGCAGGGGGCAGAGTTATCATAGTAATAATTAGCTGAAGCTGAGCAGTGACTGGCCCCTTTCAGTAGGGAGTGAGCTCTCTAGTTCATCACAGTTTCAATGTCCTTTACTCTCCCCACTGTCTGCTCCCTGATCTAAGTGACCTGCCTGTCGCTACACAGAAGCTAAGTGATCTCTCTGGATGCTTCTATTGCTTAAATTCTTAGTTATGCCACATAAGGAAGCTAAAGTCAGACCACCCTTCATCTAATATCCCTTCTGGGTCAACTAAATAGTAGGACCTTCAGCAGAGAGGTGGGGGAAGGAGTCTAGTGTTCTTAGGAGTAACTACCATGCCTGCAGACTCAATTCATGAAGCTGCAAGAGTCTTTCCTTTACTCTACTTTATCACTGCCTAAGAATAGATGGGGTGATTTTATCTAGAATCTCTCCTTCCATCCAAGAAACAAAAAGAACCCAGATGTGAGAGTTGAGAAGGCAGACCTTTTGGATCAACGCTGGTCCTCCTCTCAAGTTTTTTCTCATTCCTGAGCAGCAGATTCAAGTAGCCTCAAGATGGATGGGCTGAGAGAGTTGAGGGAAACCCCAGCTCAAAGCTGAATTCACTCCTGGTCTCTGAGCTCTCCACTAGATGATCTAGTGCCATGAACACAGGTCCTGGCCACAGGATATGAGCCAAAAAGAATCCCGAGAGGACAACCCAATCAATCTATTCATTAAACAGATGGGGAATCAAGATCTATGGAGGGGAAGTGACTTGCAACTTGGTAGCAACACAGAACAACTCTGGTCTCCCTTAGGGAATAGTGCCTCCTACCATCACTATCCTTTCTTGAGGACTAAGTCTCTATGTCAGCCTTCAATGGCCAATAGGAGCATTGGACACTCATGGAACTTGCCCCAGACACCATTAAAACTCACCTTTGTTCTCAGTTTCCACTTGGGATTTTTGGTACGCATGCGCTTCCCATCATCTCCTATTTTAGGAACTGGGATAGAAAGCTTGTTGGCATAATTGGGATCTATTCCTTTTGTGTAGGATCCCTGGAGAGGGGAAAAAAAAAAACAGAAAATGGCTGCTCTTGGATAGCTGCACTCTCATTTATTGCAGCAATATTCACAATAGCCAAGTATAAAAATGTCCTATTCATGGTGAATGGCTAAAGAAAATGTGGTATATACAACCGAATACTATCCTGTCATTAAAAAAAAGGAAGGAAATCCTGTCATTTGCAACAATGTGGATGGCAGTGAGGACATTATGCTAAGTGAAATAAGCCATGCACAGAAAGATAAATACTATGTGAATGGGCCTCATGTGCAGAACCTAAAAAAGCTGACTTCATACAAGTGGAGAGTAGAATAATGGTCAGCAGAGGCTGAGGTATTTCAGGTGGAGTGGAGATGGAGAGATGTTCGTCAAAGGATTCATAATTATAGTTAGATAAGAGAATTAAATTCAAGGGGTCTATTGTGTAGCAGGTGACTGTAGATAATAATGATATATATTGCATTCTAGAAAAATGCAAAGAGAGTAGATATTAAGTGCTCTCGCACCACAAAATTGAGAACTATGTGAGGTGATGCATTTGTTAATTAGCTATGTTTATGATATATATGTATATATACTGTATATATATATATATATATATATATATATATATATATATATATATATATATATCAAAAGCATCATGTTGTGCATGATATATACAATGTTTTTGCCCAATTCAAGGAAAAATAAATAAATTTTTTATAAAACAAGAAATGACAACTCTTCATTCCTTCTCTCCAGGAGAACAGAAAAGACTAGTTTTAGGTAAAATCTGAAGATGGGTAAACTCTGGCCAGGGAAGGAAGGTTCAAGTCTGGCCAGTTATGCCAATGTTGTGCATGGACCAATGGAGGAGGAGGATGAACACCAAATGCCTGGAGGAAAACCAGCAAGAGATGGTCATCAGTTTCCAGATGATGACCTGCCTTACCATGCCTGCATCTTCTCATCCTTTGTCACCTACCTCTGCTGGGGGGAAAAAAATTCAAGACCACCAAGATATCAGGCAAGAAACTGAGTAGTAAAAATGCCAGAGATAATGTCTGTCAGGTAGAAAATTTCATATGGACCTAAATATATTCTTGGTGACCTTGTAAACTTCTCTATAGCATGAGTTTGGTTCAGAAGCGTATTCATGGCTTTCTTATTGTGTAAGCTCCAATATGAGTCCATGGGTGGGGGGTTGAAAATTCCCTGCTTTGTGAGATTATGTTTTGCTTCATGTTTTGCAGCTCTGGGGATGGATCCCAGGACTTTATTCATACTAGGCAAGTGCTCTACCACTGAGATACATCCCAAGCCCTGGCAGTTTTGGAAAGGCTTGGCCTCTCTGTTACAGACAAATTTTTATACATATTGTCCCTGCTATGTACACTGACAATAGAAGGGTAAATGGTGACCAATAGGGAGTCCAGACAACAAGAAAGTGGCTACTAATACCTAACAAGCAGCTAATGTGAAGCAGGAGGCCAGCTGAGGGTCTGCCAGGGAAATGGAAAGGCTCATAGTTAGGTCATCCTCAACAAGGAAAGGAAGCTGGTCTCCAGAGATGCCCCTCCCAGACTGGAAATACCTGCAAGAGGGCAATTTGGTTCTGAATGAAGGTTTGTGTATTCAACTCCATCTTCACCTGATGAGCCATCGCAGCCCAGTGCTGGCTTACAGAGGCACACTTGTTCAGAGTGTTTCTATCGAGCATTCCTAGGGGAGAGGTAAAAAACAGAAAGATGGACCCAGAAACCCCAGGACTGGGCCAGAATGGGAGGTCTCTGAGGACTCCCCTCATCCACCCCAGCATACTTAGAATGTACTTGGAGAGATGGAGAGGGAGGTGACGGATAAAGTCCCGGTATCTGCTGTAGCCACAAGACAGGTCTCTGACATCATCCAGGTTTATCAGCAGATTGCAGGAATTGTCTTCTGATCTCGATGTGATTGTTTTTCCAGAAAACATTCTGTTCATCTCGGAAATACACTGCAGTGTATTCTTCCATTGTCCCTCTAGAGTGAAGCCAGAGAAGGGTGCATGGTTGAGTTGTCTCTACAGTAACTCTGGCCTCAGAACAAATCCTCACCAAAAGCTTCCCTCCCAAAAATAAAGCTTATGCAAGTGAGCTCATGCAACATATTCTTCTTATCTCTTCTGCCACATGAAAATAGTACTTCCTGACCCAAACATGCAATTCGTTTACTGCCTTCTCATTGACAGGAGATGTCTAAAGTAGCAAAGCCTGAAATGACATCGTATCTGGAATTTCTTTGAAAATATCCCAACAAGAAAAAAATTAAGCAATTTTTAAGGGGTAGAGATGGATAAAATAAGATTAGTAGGGTTTGAGATGTAGCTCAGGGTAGATGCTTGCCTAGCAAGTATAAGACCCTGAGTAAACTATTGACAATTGTTAAAGCTGAATAATGGTTATATGGATGATTTATTAGACTGTTCTATCTACTTAAAGAAAAGTTATATATATTACTTTTAGTTGGACACAATATCTTTATTTTATTTATTTTTATGTGATGCTGAGGATTGAACCCAAGGCCTCACACATGCTAGGTGGGCACTCTACCATTGAGCCACAACCCCAGTCCTGTTCTATCTACTTTTAAAGTTTGGAATTTTCCATATAAAAGGTGTTTTAGAATTTATGCTTTGTGTTTCTCATGATTATTTTATGTACTAGTCATATGCCACACATTATTGACTGGTGTTTCAGTCAATAATGGACCATGTGTGTGATGGTGGTTACACCATATAGCCTATGTCTACTATGTCTACTATGGTGTATAGTAGGCTATACAACATCTTGGTTTGTGTAAGTACACTTTATGTTGTTCACACAATGGTGAAATCAACTAACAACATGTTTCTCAAAATGCATCTCTGAAGTTAAGATGATTCATGAGTGTACATATCTTATTTCAAAAACAAACTTAGGAGGGCCTTTGAGATCAGGGACCAAATTCCTCACTGCTTTAGTTTCTTCCTCAAGACTAAATCCAAAGCTTAAAAAAAATTAGCCACAGGTGAGTTGGATCCTAGAGGTACCCATGCACTATGCCAAAGCTCAGAGCTGGATGGTGGGTTATGACCTGGGACAGAAGGAGATATCATAAGAAGCTCTGTAAAGTTTCCTTTTGATCTTTACTTCCAGATGTCTCTTGTAAGCATCATGGTGGAAGGGCAAAAGCATGAGCTTTGGGGTCATACTGACCAATTTTTATCCTTCATCCCTTACCAGGTTACCAGCTGTGAGGAGTAAATGAGAAAAAAAAAATCAAAGAGCCCAACACACTGGAGATGCTGAGTGAATGTTAGTTCCCAAAATCTGATACAATCAGAGGTCACTGCCCTCCCAGCCCCTCCAACTCCACTAAGACTTCCCAATCTCATATATTCAGAGACTCTTCAATTTACATAGGGTTACATCCTCCACAAATAAAAACATCCCTAAGTTAAAAATACCATAACTTGGGCTGGCATTGTGGCTCAGTGGTAGAGCGCTTGCCTCGCGTGCGTGAGGCCCTGGGTTCAATCCTCAGCACCACATAAAAAAAAAATACCATAACTCAAAAATGCACTTGATCCACTCTAACCCATTGTTAAGTTGAAAAAAAAAAAAACAACAACACAGCAAGTCGAATCATCACAAATTAAGATACTTCTGACTTAAGGTGAGATTATATCCCAATAAACCCATTGTAAATTTTAAAAAGTGATGAGTTAAAAGTGCTAAGCCAGTAGTTGTACACTGGCTTTCTTGCTAAAAGCTGACTTACCAGTATGTGATGCTTCTCTCTCCAGCTTTTCAGGCACTGTTTTATTTCCTGGGGCTTTAGACAACGGGAAAGATGTGGGCTTGAGTTTAGCTGCCCAGAAGATATGTGAAGTCTTAGACTTGGGGTCGTAGCCTTTCTCAGGGAAAAAACTCACATGGGCAGAGTCTTGACTAAGCGCTAAAGAACAAAACACCAAGACAAAGTTGCTCTTCAAGCAGATATACAGAACATGAGACAGAGGTCAATGGTTTTATTTTTCCTTATTTCTTTTACGAATAGTCTGTATCTGTAGACTGTTTCTGCATGTTTTTCATTCTTGGATTCAACCAATCACAGATATAAAATATTGAGGAAAAATAATGAATCTGTACTAAACATGTACAAACATTTTTTTTTTCTTGTCATTATTCACTAAGCCATATAGGATAATAACTTTTTTGCATAGCATTTGCATGTATTAGGTATTATATAAGCAATCCAGAGATCTCTAGTACTCTAGAGGAGTTAAAGTATCTGAGAGGTTCTATGCAAATACTGCACCATTTTATGAACATGAATAACTGTCTTAAATCAAATTAGAAAACTTAACTCTTTAAGAGAGAATATGTCCTAGGAAGAAGAGGGTCACCACAATTTATAACTGAACTTATTAGCTCTAACATAAAGAGCTGATTCCTAGAGTGCATGGTGGAGCTTTTGAAATACACCACATGAGTATGTTCCACCATGGGAGATGCTCAGGAGAAGACACAGATATCAATTCACTTGCTGAGTGACCTAAGCTCAGTTGCTCAGATTCCCCGGACTGTGGCTTGCTTATCTATAAAATTAAGGAATGGGACTGTTTGATCACCAATCTAACTCATGGTTTTGACACGCCAGTCTTCTATCATTTTTCACCCCAGTTATCATTCTTTTATATCCCTGACATGGATGAAAACAAGTGAAATACTTAGGGATCAAATTGTACCCTAGGACCCTGAACCATGTACAACCAGAGGAATGAGAAGTTGTGCTTCATCTGTGTACGTCAAAATGCATTCTACTGTAAAATAAATAAATAAATGAATTTTTTTAAAAAAATCGTGCCCTAGGTTATTTAACTTTAAGATTCCTTTGGATTTCATTAGCCTGCAAACATGATCACAACTCAAGCCTCCTTGACAATAGGAATTACCCATCTTCAAGAGCTCAAATTCCAAAACCCCTCCAAGAAACTCACCCTTCCCACTCTTTTCCTACCCCAACCCCCCTTCCCTTCCCCTTGCTGGAAATTCCAACTCTTAGTCCCCTCCTAATCTTGAGTCCCTTGCCTCTCTTATGGTTTCTTTTGCCTTCCTAAACCAGCTGGCCAAACACTTTCAAAAGTCTCCTATGGATACCCTACACTAATGATTCTCAAAATGATGTTTCCAGACTAGTGGCATTAGCAATAGCTGAAAACTTATTAAAAATACAGCATATTGACTACCTCAGACCTAATGAGTAAAAAGTTCTACTGCAAGAGGACAACAATCTGTTTTAACAAGTATAACTGGAGACTCTGATGGAAATACAGTTTGAGAACTACCGCCCTAGAATCATTTGGATGTTTAGCTACCTCCAACCTTGAATAAACTCCACTTCAAGATTTGATTCTATGATAAAAAAAAAATAGGGCAGAATGAATGTTTTTAAAGTCCTAAGCTCTAACCTCTTGGCTTGGTTTCTGAGCAGGGCTATTGAAGAACAAACCAGTTTTGCAACTTCCCCATTACATCCCTCCCAAGCCCAGTCTAATAATCCCTAATGCAGGAATGAAATGATACCAGCACTGAGTGGTCAGAGGCAGGGACCAGCCATTTCTGAACCTAAGTCATGCAGAAACCCATTTCAAATCCTCACAGTTTCAAGTCCTAAACTTCCTCCTGCATTGGCCATTTTTTTTTTTTTTTTTTTTTTTAGTTTTCTAGAAGGAAGTCACATTCAGTGATTTCTCCTTGGGCAAACAAGATCAAATGTCAGGACAAGGTTCAAAGAAGACTTTCCTGCATTACACAGTATTCGTCTGCCTAAGCTTGTCTGCACCTGCTGCTCCTTGTAGTTTGCTTTCTGGTCCCCAGGGCCCTCTTCTCCCTACCTGTTTACCTGAGATATTGTTCCACTCTCTCAGAAACAGGACTCTGATCACATCGGCAGCCATGAGCAGTAACTTGGTGTCACACATCTGCAGCAGCAAAAGAGTGTAATTTGCCTTCGTCTGGTGGGTGCTATTGCCAAACCAGTACAAGATCTCACTCAACTTTTCTTCCGCAGTTTTATCCAACATTTGGTTCAAGGAGGATTTCGCTTTCCCCTCCATCCTGAGATTGATCCGGGACCTGTTATAGATGAAATCCTTTCCCTGGGTAGTCTGAAGGATATTTTGGAAGTAGTTTAACAAGTACAAGCTGTTTAACTGTTCCAGAATGCTAACTAGAAACCTCCTCTGCGACATGCTGCTGATCCTTCGGAACCACTCTTTGGTAGAAAAGATCTTCCAGGCTAAGATACATGTTTCACACTTCTGGCACAAAGGGACCGAATCGTTTCCCTTCTCACAACGAAAATAGGGGGCATTCTTGAGCCTTGGTTCCAGGTTTGCCATGATCCTGAGATAACCAGATCATTTTATCCTTGCCAGTTAGAAACTCTGTACCAAACACCGGAGGAACAGAGAAAGTGGACAAAAGCCCCTACTGAGCCTTTTCTGTTATAAACATCTCCCGGAGAAAAAGTAAACCATAGTGACCAATGGAAAGTTTATCTGTCCCAGAAACTGCCAGTAGAAGTCTGGCTTTTTGTACTGACCTCCTTGGAAACATGGCTTTACCGTAAATCTCCTAAACCTAGCACTGCTTTTGTGGAGGCAGTTGCTGTATATTCTGAAAGAGCTGGTCATCTCATTTCTAGAATGAGAATACTGCAAAAATTTAAATAATATGTGCTTTTAAAGAGGAAAAAAATACCATGTAGCTTGGTGTTGCACTTCAATTGTTGTTATTAATGACTTTTAAATCTTCATAAATATTTAATTAGATATAAGCTTCTTATGTTTATAGCTATTCAGTTATAAGGTGGCTATCTCAATGATCCCGAAGAAGTTTATATTCAATTTCTTAAGGCATCATCAAAGTAAAACCACAAATATTTAAATTACATTGAAATTGTTTAACTGCTTCAGAATGCTAACCAGAAATCACTTCAGAGAATCACACTGAGGTACAGAAAATTTTACTTGACCTGAGAATATGTGGGGGGGGGGGGGGG
>NW_025999870.1:2693973-2700225 GCF_001458135.2 Marmota marmota marmota
GGGGGGGGGGGGGTGGACTGCCAGATGCAATAACATACCTATCTATGTGTAGGGGACACAGCACAGCTCATCAGCAAAGAGTGGAGGGTCTGGGGTTAGACTGCTGGGTTGGGACCCCAATACAGCCTTTTACTAGCTCCCGTGAACACAGGCAGATTATTTAATCCTCTATGTTTCACTGTCCTCGTCTGTAAAATATAGACCACACTAGTTCCTACTTCTAATGCTATAATGAATATTCAGTGAGAATCTACATGCAAAGCACTTAGAAGATTGCCCAGTACCTGTGTAGCCCTTTATACATGCTAACCTGCATGGTATTGTCATCATGATTACTGTCGTCCCCACTTAGCCATGGGGATGCATCCAAATTCCCAGTGGACACATTAAAACCACAGATAGTAAAAATCCTTACATGTATTATGCTTTTTCCTATACATACATAGCTATGAAAAAGTTTGATTTATAAATTAGGCACAGCAAAATAAATTAGACTCAGAAAGACAAGTAACTCATGTTTTCTCTCATATGTAGAATCTGGGTGGGGAAGACAATATGAAAAAAGAAGGGGGCACTGTTAGGGAAAGGAAAGGGTTCATGGGGGGGAGGGTAAGAAGGAGTAATAGGGATGGCAGATATGATCAAAGCATGCCATATGCATGTATGAAAATGTCACAATGAAACCCATTATTTTGTACAATTAATATGTGCTAATAATTATAATATATAATTATATGCCAAAATTAAATAAATGAGGCACAGTAAGAAAATAATGGTGACTAATAAAAAATAGAAAAATTATAATATAATAAAAGTGTGTGAATGTGGTCTTTCTCTTTCAAAATATTTTATTGGACTGTACTCACCACTGAGCTGCATCCCCAGTTCTTTTATTTTTCTTTTTTTAATTTTGAGACAGAGTCTCAAAATTAAGTTGTTGAAGGCCTTGCTAAGTTGCTGAGGCAGGCCTCAAACTGGGGATCCTCTTGCCTTTGCCTCCAGTGTTGCTGGGATTACAGGCATGCACCACCACACCTGGTTTACCCTTCTTTTTGTGATGAAGTTGCCAATAGTTCAGACAGAGGTTGACTGAGCATAACTGAAGCCTCAGAAAACAAACTGTAGATAAGAGAGAACTATGTGTTGTCATTGAGATTGTTGTTTTGGGCAAACAATTGATATCCTTACCATGTTTATATGTGTGTGTCTATCCTATATTGAGATGCATGTAAGACAATAATGTATGTATGTATACAGGTGTATAGCTTTTAAAATAAAAATGACATGAAGATGTAAGTCTTACCAGTTTTCTGAGACCTTTACCCTTTGGCTCTAGCTTATGACTCATTCAGGAGCAATGACTTGGGCCATTAGAGCTAAACCCATGAGCATACTCTGCCCCAGAGGACCTGGTCCACAATCTCCTTCACAGCTACCTGTCCAGGTCAGTCAGCAGGGGCTCAGGAAAGAGCACTGCTTCAGAATAGGGAGCATGAACTTCAGCCACCCTCTGCCACAAGCAGCTGTGTACCTCAGGATAATTCACTTGCCTCTCTAGGCTCACTGTCTCCTTCCTTGAAATGAAAATCATAGTCTCATCTGGCACACAGGTGGCCATCAGGGTTAAATGAAGGAACTTTTACACAGTGTCAAGAGTCATGTAAGTATGGTTATTATCATTAGGGAACACAGGGAGATGGTATTGTCTCATCTATCACCTTCTTATTATGGGGTACAGGCTGAGCATCCCTAATCCAAAACACCAAAATTGGAAATATTCCAAAATCCATAACTTTTCAGTGCCAACTTTATGTCTCAAGTAGAAAATTCCACACCATGATACTTTGTTTCATGCACGATATTATTTAAAATATGTATAAAATTGCCTTCAGGCCGCATGTATCAGGTATAGATGAAATCAATATATTTCCGGTTTATACTTGGACCCATCTACAAGATATCTCATTATATATGTAAACATTGTGAATGAAACCCAGGGAAAAAAATCTGGAAATCTGACACACTTTAAGTTTGAGGCAAGGCTTATTCAACCTGGATGACACTTGTTGCCAAAGTTAAATAAGAAAAAAAAGCCTTTATTTGTGAGAAATTAGTGTTTCCAAGTCACTAACTTGTCTTTTGACTTAAAAAGGAGGGAATAGAAAAACATGGAGGTGTTAGTTTTCTATCACTATAACTTAATGCCTGAGACAATTAACAATTAACTTTAAAAAAGAGAGAAGGTTATTTGGCTCATGGTTTCAGAGGTTCAAGTCTAAGACTGGGAAGACCCATTGCTTTGAGCCTTTGGTGAAGGTGCCAGATAGTTATGGTTGGAAGCATGTGGCAGAGCAAACTGCTTACCTCATGGACCAGCAGAACAAGAGGAAGAGAGGAAGGAGCCAGGGTTCCATAACCCCCTTCAAGGACACATATCCAATGACCCAAGGTGCTCTTACAGACCCCACCTACTAAAGATTCCACCACTTCCCCAAGATGCCAACCTGGGGATCAAGCCTTTAACACATGGACCTTCAGGAACACTATCCAATCCATAGCAAAGGGCACTGGCTAGAAAAGTTTTATTAGCACAAAGATGAGAATTAAGAGAACACAGAAATGTTCTCAACTTAGCTGAACCCCAAGGAGGTAGCTTGCAAACTCCTGGGGTGGCCAAAAACATCTTCCTGATTGTACTGAACTCACAGCACAGGCACTTGCTATTGGTAGTGAAGAGAGAACCGTCTCAAGAGAATAGATGAAAAGGAGTGGTTCTTAAAGCTAAGGGTGCATCAGAATCCCCAAGAGTCCTTCTTAAATCAGAGGGTCCTTCTTAAAACTCCAGGTTTTGGGAGTTTCTGAGTTAGGAGGTCTGGATTGAGGTCCTAAGATGTTGCATTTCATACAAGTTCCCAGGTGAGCTGATGCTACTGGTGGAGAAACCACTTTTTGAGAAGCACTGAAGTAAGCAAAGCTCGTGTCTCAAAATCTGTGCAAGTGACTTCATATCAGAAATAAACATGAGTTATTTAATTCTTTCATAATTTATTATCAAATAACCTGGAGCAAGCTATTTAACCTATCTGAGCTGTTACACTTTTCATCTTCATTCCATAAAATAGGGAAAGTAGTATCTACATTCCGGGGCTGCTGAGGTTAAATGAGATAAGAGATGGGACATGGCATTTGAAAATGGTACTCAAAATGCAATTTCTTTTCTATTTCTTATCCATCTTTATAAAATCTAAGGTTTTTAGAGGATATCTGGGGACCTCATCAGAACCTCAGCAAAGGTGGATTTGGAGATAGAAAGAGGACCCAGAACTTCTCATTGTCTGGCCAAATGAATCTACTATTTAAAAGTTCTTATGTGTGCTAAAGGAGTTTCCAAAGACCATGAAGCCTTCTGTATGATGGTTTCCTGGCTTATGTTTAAACACACACTTAAAATTATGCAGCTTTTGTAGCTTTTTATAAGATCTAGCTACCTGTTTAGTGTTGATGAATAACATGATCGGTTGGTTAAGGGTGTAGAAGTGATCACTGATGTTCTATAAATAAGAAAAGGCTTACTACAGGGCTGGGTGCACTCTGAGAGATTATGTGGGGAATCTCATCCCCCCCCCCCAATTGTTTAGATGGGGAAAATGAGGTCCATAATAATTAAGCAAGATACCCAAATATCCCTCATAGAACTAGAGTAAGCTTAAAGTGCAATAATGAAAAATAGATGAACAAATAATGTATTTCAAGGAAAGTAGGATTTGGCTTTCCTGCATAAAGGTGGATAGATTTTTCACTTCCCTGAGATGGAAAGAAAGAAACTTTGGACTTCTAGTGCCTGGTTTGAAGAGCAGGTCAAGAAGAGTATAAATCATAGAAATGAGAATGGAAACAAAGAAGAGAAAAGGTGGCAAAATGGAAATTAGAAACAAAGTAAGAAAATAAAAGACTAGAAAGATGTCCGGATGTCCTTTTTTCCTGGATCTTTCACCTTAATCCTTCCAACTGGGATTCAGAATGGGATGCTGAGGGAAGTATACTGAGGGAAGCACAGAATTTGACCAAAAAAAAAAAAAAAAGAAAACTAAATTAAATAAATAATGCACTACATAGTTTTGCTCCCATGGTTTCAGTTACCCATGGTCAACCACAGTCCAAAAATATTAAGTGGCAAATATTACAAAGACACAATTTATTAATTTTCAATTGTGCATAATTCTGAATAGTGTGATGAAATCTCTTAATATCCCATCCTGCCCAGAACATGAACCATCCCTTTATATATTATATCTATGTTATATACACTTATCCACTTATTAGTCATTTAGTAGCCATCTCAGTTTTCAGATTGACTGTCAGAGTATCACAGTGCTTGTGTGAAAGTAACCCTGATTTAACTTTGTAGTAGCTCCAAAGAGCAAGATGATGCTTGCAATTTAGATATGCCCAAGAGATGCCATAAAGTGCTTCCTTCAGGTGAAAGATCAAAGTTCTAGACTTAATAAAGAAAGAAAGAAAATCACATGCTGAAGTTGCTAAGATTCACAGTTAAGAACATGCCTTTTGTATGTGGAAAGAAAGAAAGAAGAAAAAAAGAAATTCATGCTAGTTTGCCTGTTGCACCTCAAAGTGCAAAAGTTCTGGCCCCAATATGTGAAAAGTGTTAAGTTGGAAAATGCACTGAACCTGTGGCCACAAGACATGAACAGAAACATGTCCCCCTGACAGCAGTCGGATCAGGACTATCTGCAGTTTCAGGCATCCACTGGGAGTCTTGAAATGTAGTCCCCCCAAAATAAGGAGGAACTACTGTTTTGCCAAATGGAAACATGTTTCATTTAAGAGTAAGCAAAATTACCAATAAACAGGTTCCATGCTTTAGGGGTAATTGCTCTCCTCTAAATTTACATAAGTACTAATGGGACACATAGGCTGGTTACATTCTAATCTTCCCCTAAAGGGAAGTTTTGCACAGGCTAAGAACCTTCCTCTGAATGAACATCTACCTATCTATGGATACCATAAACCAATCCCCATCTCCCACCTCACCTGCCTCCCCCCAGCTCCTGGGGCCCCGCCCACATTTACTCCAGTGAGGGCTAGAGTTTCAGGTCACAGTTTAGCAACCTTCACACAAAACCAATTGTAGTTCCTTGATAGCACAACATAAAGATTGGCACCACCTGCCGGAAAAGAAAATTTCACTTCAAAATAATCTTTTTTTGGTTGTGTATTTTGTTTAATACTTGCATTGTTTCTATATCACAATCATAGCAATCTTTAAATTTACTTTTCATTACAAATATGTCAAGGTTTGTTTCAGAAACAGTTTTCCTACTCTTTTGCCCATGTACCCAGACACACTCCAAAACTTCATGTAAACATCTTCCATCAATTTCCCATAATTAAAAAATATCATAGAATTGTAGATATTGAATAAGGCTCATAGATTTAGTTCAAATTTCACGAAAGACCAGAGATGCTCGTTAATTGAGATGCTGTTGACTTTTGGAAGTAGCAAATGCCAAGAATATACCACTGGCTTCCACTCCTTAAACATACCTCACAACCTAAAAAAAATGCATTTCAGGATAAAAAGAGAATACAGAGAAGCCAGGAGGAAAAACTTTAAAGTAAGGAGCTCAGAGTAATGGACATAACTTTCTTATATAACAAGCAGGCATTATGTTATCCCAGCCATTTCTCCATACATGAATCAAGATTAAGTAGAGTAACCCTGAGATGTAACCAAGTAGATCTGTTAGGATACATTGGCATGTGTGTTCATATTGCTAGTTTACACAGTGAAAAATTTGACACACTTATCATTTCATCATAACAAGGACCAAAATCAAAATAATCTTCTAACTGACCTGATGGAAGATGAAGAAGGAGGACAGGAGGAGGGTAGGAGGTGTCAGAAGAAAGAATCTTAAGGATATTATGTAAATGTCTTACGAACATATTTCAATTTGATATGACTCCTAACAGTGAACTCTTAGAGAAAAAAAGTCCCTGAGATGTATAAGGGATTAGCTGCTGTTTGGCTATGATACTTTGGTGAGATTTGGGGGAAGTATTTTTTACATAAGATAAAATATGAATTTGTGCATGCACATGCACACACACATACATTTTTCAGGTAATCATCAGAGTGGTTACATAAATTATTAATATGCGGAGAAGGATTTTAACCTTAAATTCTTTTTTTTTTTTTGAGAGAGAGAGAGAGAGAGAGAAAGAGAGAAT
>NW_025999870.1:2700243-2748762 GCF_001458135.2 Marmota marmota marmota
TTTTTTTTTTTTTTTTTTTTTTTTTTTTTTTGTAGATGGACACAATGCCTTTATCTTTATGTGGTGCTGAGAATCGAACCTGGGTCCCGCCCATCCTAGGGGAGCGCTCTACCGCTGAACCACAATTCCAGCCCCAGGATTTTAACCTTGAATGACTAACTATTGCTATACTGAGCCTAGGTACTTGCTAAATGTCTCATTCACCCCCTTCTTTTCCAGTACCCAGTCTTGTTTCTGGAAGATGGGGGAATTTTTCTCAACAAGACTACTGAGCAAGCCAGAAATAGAGATAAAAATGAGGCAAGTTTGCAAAGCCTAAATGGCCAGCCCTCTACCTGAGCCACACAGTCTGTGCCCTGAATGTGGATATGGGATGCATGTGATGTGGAGAACTTCCCTGCTGAGACCTCCTGCCCTGCCACCACGATGTCTAATTTCAGATGCAGGAGAGTCAGTGCCCAAATCTGAGGGATCTAAGAGAAGCAGGAAATGTACACTCGTTTCTTTCCATCTTCTGTCTGAGGTTAATGGAGTAGAGAGGTGGCCTCTGAATGGAGGCAGTTGCCTGTAGAGATGGGGGATCAACCAGGAAGCTGGTCAGTCACCAACACAAGACGGAATTCAGTCCCTGAAGACAGACTAAGAAAAATGATAAATAAGAAAGCACACTCAGACACAGAAATAAGGAATACATCTATTATTATTTTGAATAATTCATTTCTTTTTAACTCTTCACTTATGAATTCTTTTCATTTCAATTTAAATCAGTTATCAAAAGATAACTGATAACTATCAAAAGATAGCTATCTTCTGGGTTACTCTATCACGATATCTAACACTGCAGCTTGCACATCATTAATGCCACAGATATTGAATGGATTTGATTTGAGGATGTTCATTCCAAAAAGATGCGGAGCCAGGTTGAAGAGTACTATGGTTTGAATGCATTTCTCCAAAAAAGCATATGCTGGAAACTTAACGCCAAGTGCAGCAACGTTGGGAGATAGAGTCTTCATGGGGACTCCACTCTCATAAATGCATTGATGCCAGTTATGAAAGAGTTTGAAGGGTCTCTCTCTCTCTCTCTCTCTCTCTCTCTCTCTCAGTGGGGGTTGGAGGCAGTGGTACTGGAAATTAAATCCAGGGCACTTTACCACTAAGCCACTGAGCTATACCCCAGCCCTTTTTATTTTTAAAACAGTCTGGCCTCAAATTTGTGTTCCTCTTCAGCCTCCTGATCCTCCTGTCTCAGCCTCTTGAATCGCTAGGATTGTAGGTTGACTTGCATCTGCTCTTGAGTTCAATCTGTCTCACAAGTGCTTCCTTTCTCTACCACTTTCTATCATGGGATCATGTAGCAAAAAGGCCTTTATCAGATGCAGGCTCCTAAAAGCTTGGAATTCCCAACTTAAAAGAATTATAAAAAAATCAATTTATTTTCTTTATCCAGTCTGTGGTATTCTGTTACAGCACATAAAATGCAGACAAAGAGATAAGGAATCCATGATGGGACAAATCCTGATAGCTCATCATTTCATCCTGAATCTTGGAAGAATATAGGAATTTACTCAGAATTCACAAGATTCCTAGAAGAGAATATCCTATGCACTTGGATTCAAAAAAAAAAAATTAAAACAAGAATAGATTAGAGTCTGAGGTGTAGCTCAGTGATAGAGCATTTGCCTGGAATGCATAAGGTCCTGAGTTTAATCCCCAGCACTAAAATAAAAAAAATAAAATTAGATGGTGGCTAAAATTATATTCTGACTCATCTAGTAATGGAACAAAATGATCTGGCAAACAAAGTGAGCTCTCCTTGAGTTCAGGGTTTTTTGTTTTGTTTTGTTTCTATTTTTGTTTTAGATAAATCTATATATGGAAGAGGAGATAAGGGTGGGATAAATACAAACAAGTGGTACACACGACCGCTTGGGCAAAATGCCGGAAAATATAATATAGGCCTGCATTCATATCTTCTCTCTCTCTCTCTCTCTCTCTCTCTCTCTCTCTCTCTCTCTCTCTCATTTTTATTTGTTTGTTTTAAGCAGTTTTTAGTTTACAGACCAAGAAAAAAATAAACATGGTATATCCATCACTTGAAGCAATGACAGAAAACAGATATGCCTAACTCTTAATTTTGCTTTGATCTTTTATATCAAGAAAGGAGGACTTGAACCTGAAAACTAATAGACAAAAAGAGCTAATAGAGAAACAAAATTCAAACAAGGTAAGGAGATACCTAAATGGCTCCTTTTTAATGAGCTTGAGTGTTCTAATTTTTTTTAATTTTCTTTTTTTTTCTGTTACTAGATACATACACTTTGATTTTTTTTAAGTTGTCAGTGGACCTTTATTTTATTTATTTATATGCAGTGCTGAGAATTGAACCCAGTGCCTCACAAATGCTAGGTAAGCACTTTACCATTGAGCTATAAACCCAGCCTGAGCCTGAGTGTTCTGACCTAACCAAATTATATCCCAGGACACTGAGGCAATTTACCTATGTGCCTACCAATCAGGCAGGAATCTTTGAGAAATTAGAGAGGATGGTAGAGAATGGGGACAGACAAAATAGTCTTGATTTTTTAAAAAGAAAAATAAGGTAGATCCTGGAAATGACAGACTAGAAAACTTGACATTAACCCACAGCAGAATTCTAAAAGGGTTTATCTGTGAAATTTTAGAAAAGAAAGTGACAAGCATCAACAACCCACATGTTTAGTACATGTAAGGCAGGGCCATTTCAAAATAGCTAGAAGATAAGATTTTTGAATGTTTTCATTTACAAAGAAATAAACATTGAAGGCAATGGGTATGCTAATTACCCTTATTGGATCATTACACATTGTATAAATATATTGAAATATCACCCTGTACTCAATAAGTATGTGCAATTATTATGTTTCAATTAAATTTTTTTAAAAAAAAGCAAAGGAAAAAAGTTAAAGTAGGCCAAGCTGCTTTTAAGAGCATTACATGACAAAGAGATCAAAAAAATTCAAATGTAGCATACATATATTGATTTCTGCTGCTGAAAATGTCCTTCATTATGTATAGTGGAGAAAGGGGCAAAGACAAAATACACTATTGTGCAGTTCTACCAATGAATAATTTATGTATTACTGAACTCAGAGGTATTGGCTGACTGCTGCAAGATTCTGGATTCAGTCCTACCCTAATCCATACATTTGTGAACAGCATTGAGACTTAAGAAGTAAAATCATTAATTTCTGCAGGTGACACTAGACTGGGAAAGAGAGCAAAATATACTGGATGAAGAATCACTAAACCATCTCAGCACACAGCAGTGATGTGAAGAAATTAAAGTAAAAATATTTAAATCCTACACTGGATAAATCCTTAAGTAAAAATATATGACAGAATCTCTGGAAACAAGCCAAGAAATGGTAAAATAATATACTATGGAGATAGGCTCACCCAACTGGTCCAACAGGAAGAGATTGGCTTTGACACAGGTCAAAGGAAAAGACCCGGAAATAATATTTCTGGTAAATCCCACTAAGAGCTTCAGGTTATGTCTTCAGAAACCCATTTAAAGGCAGTTTTTTCATTTTCTTAAAGGCTTGATGAGTTAATGTCATTAATCTTAGGGTGCTTATCTGTCAAAATGAGAATACCTGAGGGATGTGTGTATGTGTGAAAGACTGGGAATCATGAGAAAAAGTGGGAAGTTTAGTGTAAAAACATGAATAGCTCCAGGGAAGAGAGGATATGAGAGCTAACCACAAATATGTGAAGAACTGTCATTCGGAGGAGAAAGCAGACAAATTCACATAGTCTAGGTGTCTTTAGAAGAGAGGAGGGAGTCCCTCCCCAGAGTTCACAGGAACTAAGGCTTGGACTCCATTAAGGCATTTCTTCTAATCCTTGCTATCCAAAACCAGAATGAGCTGGTAAGCTATTGGCCAGATTTTGGCTAAAAGAAATGGTATATGCAAAAAAGATGTGTAAACTCTTAACAGGTGAGTTAAGACACTCTGTTTCTCTGCTGTGTAGTTCATCATATGGTTTATTCCCTTATACATAATGTCTATGGTCTAATGAAGAAGGCAATATATCATGGTGGTTAAGTTTAACTGCTGGGAGCCATTAGCCAAATAGGTATGACAATTTCCTTGCCAGCGTACCCCATGTTGCAGTGACATTGAATGTAGGTGACCTTGCTCAAGGACCAAGGCGGATTAGGGTGTTCCCGGTTTAAGATAATGGTGTTTAGGGCGTTCCCAGTTTAGGTTCCAGGTTTAAGGTTTAAGATTATTCCTGCTGGGAATAGGGCGTATCCTGCTGCCTGAGTTCCCCTTGAGTTCTCATGGGATTCAGAGTATATTTTGGGAGACAGAAGCCCAGTGGAGGTGGATTTGGGCAGAGAACGTGGATTTCCCCAAAACGTGTTTGTATACGGCTGGTGTGAGTTCGGGAATAAAGAGTTGCTGTTTGAATCTACAAGCTGTGTGGTGGCTCGTGATTGTGTGCCCAGCCAGACTGCGGCATTTGTGCCCAGCCAGACTGCGGCATTTAACAACCACCCACCCAGATTTGAATCCCAGCTCTGCCTCTCATCAGGTGACCAGTGTGAGCTTGAGCAAGCTAGCTAACTGCTCTGGACTGCACTACCTACCACCTTTCCCCCATTTGAAAAATGAGAATGTAAGCATTTACCCCATGGGTCTGCTGTGAAGATTAAACAAGTTAATGCATAGGAAGTCCCATAACAGAGCCTGGCACACAGGAAATACATGGCAAAGTTTGCAGTTTATTATGATTCCTCTACAACCATTTTAGTACTCTAAAGAGTCCTGGTTACAATTCTGGGCAAAGTGTGATGTTCACCTGAGACTTTAGCACTTTAGAATATTGCAAACATATAGAGAACGCTACATGCAGCAAAGAGAACAGCTGGACAAACTTCTCATTCTCAGACCTACGTGATTTCTAAAACCAGCTACCACTGGCAGATATTCCTGTCCCCCAAGTCGCCCTTACAATGCAAGTTGCTGTCCCATCATAGTTTTAGCAAAGGCCTGGGATATGGATCCTGGAACCTAAGAAGCAGGCTCCACTGAGGACAGCGCTGGCTTCTCAGGTTCCTCTCCCAGATCCACAATCCGGATGGCATTTTCTTTCTTGGAAAGCCAGAAGGCCGCATAGACTGGCTCTGAAAATTTGCAGTCAAACTTGTGAACCAGCGTCATGCAATCATATTCTACACCATAGAAGGAAAGGGTCCCTCCCGGGAAGTTGACATAGATCCCAAGCCTCCGGAAAGGGCCAGCTTTGAGTGGGGTCTCTGTGTCACTGTGCCAGGCTGTGAACTCCTTCCCGTTCCAATGGAGGCTCCAGGAGAAGTTGTTTCCAGAAATGCAACTGTTGCGTTCCTCCCCTTTCCGGTCAATTCCTTTGCAGGTCAGGCCAAAGTAAGTGCCTGCCCCGGAGATCTCTATCTCAAAATAGTACCTGTGCAGGTACAGACTCTGTTGGGACAGCACCTGCCTCCAGTGCAGGAATCTGCTGGGGAGGTCTGGGTAGGGATGTTCCCAGGGTGTGGTGTTGGTGACTTTGCGGTTGTCCTCTTGCAGTCGGAGATACCTATGTGCTGTGTCCGGGTCAAATGTGATATCGTGAGCATCTGAAGAAACACAGAAGGCAAGAAGGCTGTTTCAGGAAATGACAGCTGATTCTGACAGAATGCTTTAAACCCAGATGGCCTCCAAAGCATGTCTGGGAAAACACCCATCCCCTGTTGACCCTTGACCCAGCTGCTATTCCCTTAGGAAAAAAGGAGGATAAAGACAGAACAGGGTGAACACAAGTCACTTCACTTCATTCCTTTCTGAAGCTCAAGTTGCTCAGCATTCACTGTATTATTTGGTGAAGTAAATCAAGAAACTGAATTTACTCATTCATTCAACAAATCTGTGAAGAAAGCCAGGCACTATTCTATCAGTGTTAGCAAAGGTTTGGGGATATGGGTATAGCTACATTCTATACATTCACTCATTAAAAAAAAAAAATCTTTGTAGTTGTAGATAGACAGCCCACCTTTATTTTATTTGTTTGCTTTTATGTGGTGCTGAGGATCAAACTCAGTGCCTCACACATGCAAGACGAGTGCTCTGCCACTGAGCCCCAGCCCCACGTTCACTCATTTTCAAAACTATTTGACTAATAATTAGCATGTCAAACATTTCCCCAAATATATTCTATTTCTAATCCCAGAGAATAATAGCACCTTCCTGCACACAGTTGCTCATGTCAGAGCCAAGTCATTCTTGACATGTCTTTTGCCCCCATTCTTAAGCCCCATCCCTCCACACACAGACAAGAGAAAATCCTGTAGGTCTCCACACTTTTCTCCAGCCCTCTGCTTCAACTCCCGTCTAAGCCACCATCAAATCTCACCTATACCAGTGCCACAGGCTCCTTATTGGCTGCCCATAATAATTCAAAAGATAATACTATGAATAATATTCATAGCAATATTCAAAAAAGGGAAAAGTTAATATGTATAAAATATTTTTAATGCAGAAGAACCTGAATTATAATAGCATATGTTTAATTTTTAGTTTAATGTAATGAATAAAGGATTTTGAGCCAGGCATAATGGTACATCCCTGTAATCCCAGTGTTTGAGGAGGCAGGAGGACTGTAAGTTTGAGGCCAGTCTAAGAAACTTAGTGAGACCCTGTCTCAAAATTTAAAAAACAAAAATTAAAAGAGAAAGGGCTACAACTGACTGCCCCTCAGCTCAATCCTCAGTACCACACACACACACACACACACAAAGAATAAAGGGTATTTGGGTTCTTTTATTAAAATGAGTCTGCTTATAAAATATAACTGTGCTTCTGTCAGGAAGCAGGAAAGAACAAAGAAAACCACATGGAAACCAAAACATCCTGGGAAAAAAATAGGAGCTGTGGCAAGAACAGGAGATAGTTATCGTCATAAGTAAAAACCAGAGAAAAAGGCTGTCCATGAGTTTCTCCACCAGTGGTCCCCCTCAAAGAATAATCAGAAGCAAGGTTCAATGGCATGTTCCAAAAATAAGTTATAAAAATAAGCATTGGCCACACAGTGTAATTTTTCCTCTGCTAGCAGATGAGATCTGATGAACTGGTTAACCATCATCGAGTGTTTTTTATTTTTCAATTTAACTGTTTTAGTTGTCAAAAATTGTACATTTTTACAGTGTACAACATGATGTCTGAAAATACATATATATTGTGGGATGGCTAAACCAAGCTAATTAACATCTAATTAACATATGGGCTACCTAACATATGCCATATGCATTTCTTTCTTTGCGTGTGTGTGTGTGTGTGTGTGTGTGTGTGTGTGTGTGGTGAGAACACTTTAAGTCCATTCTCTTAGCAATTTTTGAGTTCACAATGCATTGTGATTAATTACAGTCACCATGTTGTACAACAAGCTCTTGAACTCATTCTAACATGAAGTATTGATTAGAAATACAGTGCTTCAATTCACAATAGCTAAACTGTGGAGCCAACCTAGATGTCCTTCAGTGGATGAATGGATAAAAAAAATGTGGCATATATACACAATGGAATTTTACTCAGCAATAAAAGAGAATAAAATCATGGCATTTGCAGGTAAATGGATGATGCTGGAGAAGATAATGCTAAGTGAAGTTAGCCAATCCCCCCAAAATAAATGCCAAATGTTTTCTCTGATGCAAGGAGGCTTCATAGTGGGGTAGGGAGGGGGAGCATGGGAGGAATAGATAAACTCTAGGTAGGGCAGAGGGGTGGGAAGGAAAGGGAGGGGGCAGGGGATTAGCAATGATGGTGGAATGTGATGGACATCATTATCCAAAGTACATGTATGATGGGGCTGGGGTGGTGGCTTTATGGTAGCGCACTTGCCTAGCATGTGTGAGGCACTGGGTTTGATTCTCAGCACCATATGAAATAAATAAATAAATAAATAAAATATAGGTCCATCAACAACTAAAAATAAAAAAATTTTTTTAAAAAGTAGATGGATGAAGACACGAATTGGTGTCAACATACTTTATATATAACCAGAGATGTGAAAAATTGTGCTGTATATGTGCAATAAGAATTGTAATGTATTCCACTGTCATCTATTTTTTTAAAAATCAATAAAAAAATACAGTGCTTTTAACAATGTTAACAGAACGGGTAGATTTCTTAGAATGACAAAACAATGTGTGGTGCAATTCTGTCCAAGCGAGACTTAAAAGTGAACCATTTGGTATCTGGCCAAAACTCTTAAAAGTGCCAAGATTATTAAAGACACAGAGAGACAGAGGGCTGACATAGACTGGAGAAGACTAAGGAGATGGAAACATTTGTATTCCTAGGTTGGAATCTGGACCAGAAAAATTGGTGGAAAATGAATGAAACCTAAATAAATTCTATGGATTAGTTAATAGTATTGCAACAATGTTAATTTATTAGTTTTGATCAATGTATTATGGCTACATACAACATTTAGAAAAACTGAGTGAAGGTATACAGAATTCTTTGCCCTATTTTTGCAATTTTTTCTAAGTTTTAAATTATTTCAGAATAACTATTATTTAATTGAATTTTAAAAGGTGTATTGTTTAGGGATAGTCAAGAGGTTACAAGAACCTGAATTCAATATGAAAGATGGTGGTTCTCACTTCAGTGTAATGTCAGCATTACACTGACATTGTCACCTGGGGAAGGGGAATCTGTTCACAACTTACATTGAAGGAACTCTTTCCTGGTTTTAGGCTCAGGTTTTGAGGTCCGATACTTGCGCTGAACGATGGCAGAAACTTGAGTTTTGATGTCATACTCCTCTAGAAAAATCAGAGAGTTGTGAATACACATCTGCTTGGGTAATCAAGAGAACTTGAGAAAACTGCACCCTTCCCTGAGCTTCCTGAGGCTAGAGAGGCCTGGTGCCTACTAACGTGGAACACATTTAATGGATCACACCACTTTCACGGATGAGATACAATCACCAGAAAAAGATCCCACGCTGATTTGAATTTTTACCTCCTAGCACAAGCAGCAGCAATGTGAGATGCTAATCATAGAAATGCATCCCATTGCACAATGTGACTAACTTACCTTCTCCAGATCTTAATTATAAAATAAAGCATACATGAAGTATAATTATAAAAATAAAGTTAAGATATTGTTCCATTAGTCACATGACCTAGCTAAAGGATGGCTTGGAAAATAAGCATTCCCCAATTTACTCATCCTTGCCTGTCTCTCTATTTCCCCATAGACCGTTCCTAGAGACACACCAATTATAGTCCATGGCCCAGAAAACTCCTCACCTTCTTTGGAGAACTCCTGGAGTTTTTCCTTGTAGTTCTCCAACAGCTGGATTAAGTGTAGGGTGGAGTCTGTGATGACCTTGCGGATGCCTGACAGTTTATCCTTCAGCCCTATGTAAACACTAGGGAAAGCAGTGTCTTCCGTGTTCTTGAACTTGCAGTACTCCTACAAAAAGGAAACAGAATAATTTGCGTCTTAAATTGTTTCTTAAATTGGATTGTTCTCCTTTCTACATCTTTAAAATGGGTTGATAACATACTTCAAGGAGAAAAATGTGTGTACAGTGTCCATCTCAGGTCTAAAAAATAAAAATAACGTTTTTTTTAAATGCTGCTAGACTTTAAAAAGTGGGCCTTTTAAAAATCAAGCGAGAACATGAGCTTTTAAAATCAGGAGGGACCTAATATCCATGAACAGCTCTAATACACAGCCCAGACTGGGAGTCATAAGAATGAGAACATTCTAGCCATGGTAGGGCGGGAGGAGCTAGTTGCAGTATTCTAAAGATCCACAAACCATCCCTCAGACAGGAATGCTACCTTCTCCTTGTCAATTCAGTCCAATGTGTAGTTTTCTATAATTCTTTTACTGTGCTTTCCAGTTTGAAGTGTTTTCATATAGATGATCACATTAAGTCACTTCAGTTCCAAAACAACACAGGAAACAGGAAAGATTGATTTCAGACGTAAGACATTATCAAAACTCACAGGCAAATGAATATTGAAGAGCAGAATGGATACAGAAGAACACTTAACCATGAACATGGCTATGCCAGAGCCAAGGAAGAGAAGAAAAAGTACAAATCAGAAAGTTGATAGCACAACATTTTAATATTGTACAAAGATTTGGTTACTATATTCAACAAAACTAGAATTTTATTTCAGTGTGGGGAAAGAATAAATTATTCAATAAATGCTGTCATTTCAATTGGCTGACAGTTTGGGCAAAAATAACTTTTCTTTCACCAAAATTAATAACTGTTATCCTATGCTAAAATATATCTTATACATCTTAAAGTTTTAATGTAAAAAACAAGTTACAAAAGGAGAAAAGAAAACAAGAAAAAGTGATTTTTATACTCTTTGGGCAGGAGATCTTGGAAGAAACTTGTGACAGAAAGTCAAATTTTTATCCATATTCATTTGCTGTGTTTTGATATTGAAAATTAGAGACACAAATGAAAAAGGAGACACTATTCAGGGGCTGGAGTTGTGGCTCAGTGGCAGAGTGCCTGCCTCACACATGTGAGGCACTGGGTTCTAGCCTCAGCACTACACAAAAATGAATAAAAAAATAAAGATATTATGTCCATGTATAACTAAAAAACATTTTAAAAGAGAGAGATACTATTCATATTTTTTACTATTTTTCTTTGTATGTTTCTCTTTCTCTCACTTACTATGAGAGTTAACCATAAAAGACTAACTATGGCTGTCTTTGGGTGCTGGGACTATGGGTTATTTTTTTTCCTTCATATTTTTCTGTACATCCCCCAATTTTTCACAATAAACAGTTTATTGCACCTACAAGGGATTTTTATTTTTCAAAAATGCAAGCAAGAAAAATTATTTTGTCTTTTGGAAGAAGACTTGTAAATTATTTATTCCAATCTTCTGTTTGGATAAGTGAGAAATTTGAGACCCAGAGAGGTTGAATATATATTACTAAAAGCTACACAGCTTATTTATGATAGATCCAGGATGATGAAATTTACCCCCAACCTAGTGTTCCTTTCCTGCAAAATGACATGTTCTTTAGATCTGGTTCAAAAGGCACATATCGTAATGTATAATGATACATTATAGTGGAAAGTTCCTTCCCTCTACTGAGCAGTCCTCAATGACCCAATAGACACAGCTCTGTCTGAAAAACAGCAGGTGTCCAGTTTTATCCCTGCCAGGTAAGTTTCCACACAACTGCCAGGGTGCTTTATAAAATATACTCATCTGCCTTCCTCACTCCCCCTCCCAAAGTCCTTCACAGTCAGATGCCTGCTTGGCCCCACCAGCCTCATCGTCCATCACTATGAGCCCAGCATCCTGTGCTCCATCTCTATGAAATGCCTTGGTTCCCCAAGCCAGCCATGCTTTCTCAATCCTCTGTGCTTTCGCACACTCTGTTCCCTCTATCTGGAACATACTGCACCTTGAACATGACTTACCTTCTAGGACCTTCCCTGCTCTGAGGGATCCTCCCTACTCCTACCACTGCTGTACTCTGCTGAATCAAACCTGTGTCTCTGATTCCAATGGGGTTTTATCAAAATGCAGTCGCATTCATAGATGTGCCACAGGCTTGGTAGAAGAAGGATTCTCCGTGGTGCAGCTGCATGGATACCTCCACCTCTTCCCCTGCCCCACCCCTCAATTCTGTACCTCCAAAAAGAGGACGGTGTTGCTGATGGCCGCCAACCTCTCCAGCTCCTGCTTGCTTTTCTCCATCTCTACACTCCTGTACTCCAGGTGGGTCTTGATGCCATTAGCCTGGTTCAGAGCAGCTTGCTCTTTCTCCTCCAAGAAGAGCATCACATCTGCCTGGGCCTTCCTCACAGCAGCAAGCAGTTCCCCAAACTGCTCTTCAGCTACCACCTTCACCTCCGACACTGACACCTGGCAGGGATGGAGTGGAAGGCATCCAAAAATTCGTTAGTGAGGCATTCAATTTCATGGAAGCTCAACATAAAATATAAATAAATAAATAAACAAACTCGAGAAACCCATAAACGAGGGAACAATGTTCTACTGTAAAAGGAAACTTTTATTCCTGGAGAAAAGATTTACTCTCCTGAAATGTAAGTGCTTCTTTGCTGATTGTTAACTTAGTCTCCTTATCCATTTGATGAGATTGCTATGTGACTTGTAGGATTTCTTTAAGCTCTGACAGTCTGGGTCTGTTAATCAAGTTTATGAAACCAATTTTTTCTACAAGAGAAATGTCTGTATTCAGTATATTTGATAGTATACTTCAAGAGGTAAATGAATAACTTGACCTTTTTGCACAAATAGATAGTGTGAATCAGCTTTCTCAGCATTTTATTACACCTGGTTGAAATGATCACTGAACAGTCTGAGCCAAAAGCACATTTAAGATCATGGTGTCTCTGCAAAGCAGAGACAGGAAATGTTTAAAATATGTGTAGGTGACCATGGTAACCAAGAAGTTACAGGATGAGCATTATCAATGCAAAATAGAATGCTGCAATCAAACTATAAGACAAAATCAATATTAAGGGTTTGCATGTTGATATGCATGCTTGTGGAACTCTTTCATGAACATCCCTTCTGAATGCCTTCAATTACTAGAACATCTACAACATCAATCTGAGTTCTAAATGCTGTCTTCTTCTCTTTAATAGTTCTTAAGTATGTAGACAGCTCCTTCTGCATCTGTCCATACTGTACAATGCTCTTAAATTTCACAGGTCTTGGATATTCCCTGACCCAACCCCACAACCCAAAGTCCATTCCCTACCTATCTCAAGTCTCTCCCATTGTCCCCACCATCCTATCCCATCTGAGATCTCTCTGAGCATCCCCTCCAGGTGCTGTTTTCTGTTCCTGGTCCCAAGGGTAAGTTCCAGGCCTCTAAAGGGAGTCAAAACAATAGATGCCCTTAGGACAGGTACTGCAAGGGCACCTCTCTATCCTGGGAGGCAGGGAGAATAAGACTCAGACCCAAAAAGTGAAACTCAATAAGAGAAGAAATCAGAAAACAAGGGTCGTTGGGCCCAGGGCATGTGGGAACCTGGAGGTTTGAAGAAAGATGAGAAAAAGAAATGATGATATCAGGTAGGAGGACTTCTGTCGGCTGGGGACCCTGCCTCAGACCAAGACTCAGGAATGTAATCCCAAGAGAATTCATGGTCTCTGATCAGCCTTTGATCCAGTGGCCAAAGGAGGAATAAGCAGGGAAAAGGAAGCAATTGGGATCGTTCCTGGAAGGGGGTAGGAAAGTATGTAGACACTCCCTCCATTCTCATTTTTATGCCAATGTTTCTATCACTTGTTGGCTTATTAGGCTAGGGCAGCTGGGCACAGCTGGTAGGAGGAAGAAAGAGGCTAGATGGCAGATTTTCTCTAAATTCCTCAAGCCCAAACCAAGAAAAGGCTTCAGACAGATGGCTGTATTGAGAAGCAAGGGTAGCACCAGAGGTAGTTTAGGAAACTCAGAGGAAATCTATTGTTCAGACTCCCTTTGGAGCTCTGGGATGTTCAGGCTGAGCCTCACTCTGGGGAGAAGGAAGGGCAGCAGGCTGTCCAGGAGCTCCAGCCAGCAGTCATCTCATTAGCATATTAAACTGATGCCCTCTCGAGACTGGAAAGGTAATAGGACTTAGCCCTTTGGTCACTGTGGGCAGTAGGTCAGGGGCACCACCTATACCCCTAATGGACTAAATACACAGGCTTTTGTTGAGCAGGTGACCAAAACAAGATGCCAAACCTACTCAGCAGTTTATGAAGCAAGAGTTTACAGATGTTGCCTCCTTGTCATTATAAATACTATGAATTCTGAGACAATTAATCATAACTGGATTTAAATCTAAATGTCAAAATATGTCTTCATTTTATAAATATGAAAGCAAAGATGGAGAAATCTACCTTAGAATACAGGTGAGATTTACTCATCACTTTTTTGGAGGAGGGTGGTATAGCTGTTGATGTCTTATCAAAGCTCTACATTAAGGAATATGCTAGATCCCTGGCTTACTGCCCTTCCAACCCTATTAGGCTCAGGTATCCAGACTCCATGAATCATAGAGGCCAGCAGAGGCTCCCTGCCCTGCCTACTCCTGATCACTATCATAAAACAGGAGGAGGACTAGATATGGGTAGTCACATGAGGTGGGTAAAGAACCCAAATCCATTTACTCTCTATAATTCCAACATGTAGTTTCCTCATAGAAATATCATACTGTGAGATAAGAGGCATAAATCTGAAGACAAAATTCATGATCCACATCCCTTCCCTGCCACCAATGAGAAGAGATAGTATAAAGGGGGCCTTGAATGATATTGGTGATTGGCTCCTACTGTAGCCTCTCCTTCCTAAACCTTCCCATTGAGAAACACTTCTTTTTTGCATGTAAATAGAATGTGTGACGGATATTATTTACTACCCAAATGATGACAAATAAATAGTGCAGATAGGAGGGGCTACAAACATATCGAAGTAGTTAACAGTTAGTGGTTTATATTTGAGGATGGTGCACATGCCTATCAGTGTATGAGTCATTCTTAGGTTGAGAGAGCAACATTCCCAGGTTCTCCTGTCCCACCAATCTAAGGCACCCTAGACAAGCCTTATCACATCCCTTGTTCATGAAGGTCATTGTAAAATTACCTCCCCTGGTTACCATGCCATTATGAGAACTGAGTAGGGATCAAAGTGTCTAAACATTGAAAAGCCGGAAAAAAAGCTAAAATGTGATTCTCTAAGTCATTTGAATCCTGAAAATCAACTATCTCTGAAGGTTTATAAGGATTTAAAAGAGTAATTATTTTTCTTCCTTTAATAAAATATTGTGGGCAAGAAAGAGGTTTCATTCTTCAGCAACTAATTAGTTATAAACACAAGAGGTGGAAATTATGGGCTGGGGTTGTGGCTCAGCAGTAGAGCACTTGCCTAGCATGTGCAAGGTGCTGGGTTCGATCCTCAGCACCACATATAAATAAATAGATAGATAGATAGATAGATAATAAATAAAGGTATAAAAATTATTTAAAATAAAGGGGTAGAAATTAAGTTAAAATGGATATATGTATTACATTAGGTGGGTGGGTGGATGGATGGATGAGTGGATGAATGGATAGGTAGACAGATGGATGGACATGTATATAAGTAGGCAAGTGAGTGGATTTGTAGGTAAATAAATGAATGGAAGGATGGATGAATGAATGGATAGGTGGGTGGATGGATAGATGGATGAAATTATTCATTCTCAGCATATGAAATGATACTGCTGACTCATTATCATAGAATAAGTGTTCAGCAATCTTTTCTAAGTAGTGGTTATTGGCTTGCCACCAATGAAAGCTATTTGTGGAATTGCTTGGGTCCACTTATAGAGTCTATTTGGAAAGTGGCCACCACTAGAGTGACTAAAGCCAAGCAGCCTGGTACACCATTGGTCTTATCAAGTACCATCCATTTATCCCGCAGTTCTAAAGTCTTTTATCCGGATGCCAGGAAATACATGCAGAACATCCTCCCATGATGGAGGAAGCCAAGATTTTTTATAATTCCTGGAGCTCTAACTAAATACCTCTCTTTTATACACACAGGCACATTCATACACTTTTCTGCTGGTCAAGAATGCACATATAAAAATAATGCTGTTATACCATGACTAATCTTGGTTCTACTCTATATTAAAAAGCAAATCACTTGCCAGCTTTAAAACTTAAGCAAATTTCATAACAAATCCTGACATCAAGGTGAGGCTGCCTCATAGTTTAGCCAACTATACCTATAATTCTCCTAGCAGAAAAACCCACTGGACCTACAACCCATGTCCCACAACCTCCTATAGCCTGACTGACCCTGAAGAAGCAGCCAGACATGCTGAAATATAACAGGTGACCCACACCCATCTTACCAAAACGGACTTGTGATTGGCTTGAAGCCTGGCAATGGCATTTTCATTCAACTTGAGTTTCTGCTCCAAGTCTAACTGGGTGGACCGAAGTTCAGCCTGAGAAACAGAAAGGATAGAGTTAAGAAGGAAGGGGCCCAGTTGTACTCAAAAGTCCACAAGGGCAATGACGCTTTTCATTCCTTAGGTCCCTGCCTTTCTTCCACGAAATGGAAAGTTTGACCTCTGAAGCTGATCTCAGAAGCCAGTCTAGAGGTGTGAAGCGTGGGCTGTGTGCCAGGGCTGTTCTGGGGCTGAACTCAGCATAAATTAGCTAAAATGTATCTGGTTTAAACAGTGCTAGATCACCTCTTATTATGCTTTCTATACCCATATAAGGTAAAAATTATTATCTTCATTATGTAGATGATAACATTGAACCATTTACCCAAGGTTAGCAGCTCATTGGTGGAGTTGAGTCTAGACCTTCTGACCCCAGAACAGCCTAACAAGGAGAGTGAGCCTTGGAGCCAGACAGCCAGGTAGGGAGTCCAGCTCTTTTACTTAGCAGCAAAAACTTTGGAAAAATTTACTTATGGATGAAAAAGACATTTTTTCCCTTATACTCACACTCAACACAGAAAACTTTAGTGACCAAAATGTGTGTGTGTGTGTGTGTGTGTGTGTTTTCCCCACACATAGCAGTTCTCACACACCAGCTGGGTTTTCTTCAATTTAACTCGATTCTGAGTTAATTCTGATCATGTCAGATCCACAAGTTGAGGACTCAGGTCCCATAAGACTGCAACCCCTACCACCACTTCAGATGCCAATCCAAGTCCAGGTGGTAACCCCTGCCTCTGACTAACCAGCTAGAAATCAGAGGTTCCACCACCTGCTCCTCAGGTTCAGTTATTTGCTAGAATGGCTCATAAATTAAGTAAACATTTTACTTATGTTACCTGTTTATTATGAAAGAACACAAATCAGATAGATGGAAGATGCATGGGGCAAGGCATATGGGAAGAAGCACAGAGCTTCTATGTCTTCTTTATGCACTTACATGTTCAACAATATGGAAGCTCTCAGAACTCTGGCCCTTAGGTTTTTATGGACACTTTATTATATAGAGACACAATTGATAAAATTCATGGCCACCAGTCAACAACTCAACCTTCAGCTCCTTTCCTTCCCCAGAGGTTGAGAGATGGGCTGAAAGTCCCAAACACCTAACCAAGTGGTAGGTTCCCTTGGCAAGTTGTCCCCATCCACAGGCTGTCCAGCAGCTCCAGCCAGCAGTAATCTCATTAGCATACAAAAGACACAGATCACTTCAGAGATTCCTTAGGCCAGGCTCCATGGCACACACCTGTAATCCCAGTGGCCCTGGAGGCTGAAGCAGGAGGATTTCCAGTTCGAATCCAGCCTCAGCAACTTAGCCAGGCCCTAAGCAATTCAGTGAGACTCTGTCTCAAAATAGAAGATAAAAAGTGCTGGGGATGTGACTCAGTGGTTAAGCACCCCTGAGAAAAGAAAAGAAAAAAAGAATGAACCCAGACCATGCATCCCAGGCAAACATTCTATCGTTGAGCCACATCCCCAGCCTTGCAAGGGTTTTAAGAGCTATATATGTGTCAAGAAATGTGGCCAAAGATCAAGCATGTATTTCTTATTATTTCAGAACTTAATGCCTCTAAATTTTCATATCTTCACCTATGAAATGGAGATAAATAAAGTGCCTGCTTCCTAAGATTGTAAGATAATGAATTAAATGAGATAATGTATGTTAATAAAAACTTGGATTGCTTCTTGGCCTTTTGGCTAAGAGCAAGTATAATAAGAGCTTGGTACAGTACCAGGCATGTTGAAAGTACACCCTAAATGTCAGTGGTTGTCTTTGAGATCCTCCTCCTCCTCATTATCATCCATCTTACTATTATGGCTGATTTCCCTTCATACTCTGTGTTTGCTCTTGGAGGCAGGTAGAGCCAGCCGTCGCCACTCCAAACCCTCCCCCGAGTCCTCCCTCCCTCCCCTTACTATAGCCCCACTGCCACTCCAGCCAAAGCAAGTGCAAGTGTTTGCCTGCCTTGACCTTGCCTCCTGGGACTCCCTAAACAACTTCTGCCAAAAAGTCTGCCTGGCAGAAAATCTAAGACTTTGCCAACTTCCAAGGCCCTGTCACTTCCCTGCTTCCACAAGGGCATGAGATAGCAAAAAGAAGTAATAATAATAATAAATAAGCAGCTTTCAATATTTTTAATAGCTTCTGTCTGCATTTAAAGCTGTGAGTCATTATGCCCCAACAGATCTCAAAGCGCATAAATTAAGTGCATAAATTAATTCTCCCAAGGAAGCCTGGGGGTTCCAGGCTCCCCAGTGGGGAACACAGATGCAGGTAGAGCAGTCACTTCACAAGTACACTCTGCAGAAGGCTGGTAACCTTTGACCAGTCTAGGGAGCCCCATGGCTTCTCACCCCTAATACCTGTGACCTAATGCCTAGTAGTAGAGAATGAGAAAGAGTCAGGGGTCTGGCCTATTGGGGGAAATCCTGGAATCTTTTATAGTGACCCATTCTAGAAGAAAGGGGAAGAACATGAACTGTTTGTTTGAAAGAATTGAAAGACATAACAGAACACACCCTAGCAACCAGCTCATACAACATGGCACCTTAATAGCAGCAACGTGAGTTAAAGCAGTTGTTCCCAGTCATGTCCTAAGGAGACACCCAGATATCCAAAGAGGGGCTTCTCCTCTATGTCTGCAGACTACCATAAAAGGAGAAAAGGGCTGCTAAGTACTGAACCAGGATCTCTCTGAGTGAGTCACTCCAAGGGAAGGCACTCCCAATTACCACAAAAGGTGGGGCCAGTTGGGAGATTCGTATATCCAGTTATTCCTGTTCCTAGAAAATGATGGGTTGTCTCAGACTCTGGTTTCAGGGTTTCCCAAGATCAGCCATGCACACATGGCCAGAGTGGGCCCTGCCCATACCCTACCCAAGTGTGGAACAGTGGTACCTATGAGCATAGATGACCTTCTAGCAAAGGGCACAGAGAGACCTGCATGCTTCATCAAGGTATTGGAAAAATGTACAAAAGGCACAATATTTGGGGTCTGCAGACCTGTTGCTTGCTGGCTTATAATCTTGTCAAATCATTTAGATTCTCCTCTGGTACAAGGTCACAGAAATATGTTGACTGAATATTTCCTTATTCTGTCTACAGAGCAAAGGGGACATCCAAAGCTTGGTGGCTGGGGATAGGTTAGAGATGCAAAGGGGAAGAACTGAGAAAATGAGAAGAGAGACGAAAATTCCAGATGGAGTCAGTTCTCTTGTATTTCCAACCATGTGAGGTTAGCCCTCTAGAGACTTATCTTTGTAATCACGAGAATTTTACCTGGATATTGATTCCATTCCTCAGTTAATTGATCAGGACCTATTGCATGCTAATTCAGTCAACTGAAACACTCACTATCTGTCCTTGGAAGGCTTATAGCCTGGTAGGCTACTTATGAAAAATCAAGTTACATCAAGCACGGTGGCACACACACAATCCCAGCAGTGTGGGAGGCTGAAGCAAAAGGATCACAAATTTGAGGCTAGCCCAGGCAACTTAGCAATACCCTGTCTCAAAATAAAATTTTATATATATATATATATATATATATATATATATATATATATATATATATAGAGAGAGAGAGAGAGAGAGAGAGAGAGAGAGAGAGATAGGGATGTAGCTCAAAGGTAGAGCTCCCTGGGTTCCATCCGCATTCTCAGAAAAAGTTGGGGGTGGGAGGGAAGAAAGAAAGACCAAGTTACATAGTACTGAATCCAAGGCCTTCCTTACAATTTCTGGAAGAAATTCTTGTCCTGAGTGTCTGCATATCATCCACCTACTGGCTACCAGCAATCAGACTTTGAACAATGCTAACTACTCCCAGGTAAGCACAAAGACTTTTGGCTCTCTGATACTTGGTTCTTGCTCTACATGGAGAGTGTGACCATGGTCAGCATCCAGTCCTGACTTTTCTAGAACCAAGACTGAAGTTGAAGGTAGTGGCCCGGTACAAGTGGGGTCTCCAAAGATCTAAGGCCAAGCTCAACTCATATCTTCTCCTTCAAGAACCCTACCTTAACATTCCCAGCAATGGCTGCCTCCTTTGAATATGCAGCACTTGCAATGTGCCAGCCCTTTAGCACTCTGTGAAGCCAGGGTATGTGCCTTGGCTTCCTGACTAGATTCCAAACTCTGGGAGGTTGTGGACTGGGCAGCTTAGCACTTAGCCACAGACTTCATAATGTATGATAAGCATGAAGAACAGGAAAGAACCACACAGGACAGAATAGACAGAAAAGGTGGTCATAGGAGTCCCAATTTTACACTGCTCCCCACAGACATGGGGTCTCATTTCCATGGTGGCAAGTCTGAGATCCAAAGGTGACAGGAATTAGCAGGAGCCAGTCAAGACCAGCTGCTTTTAAGAGGAAAGGGGTCTGGGGGCAAAGGGAACCACTAGGTATAGCTGGGCTCTCAAAGCCCACAGGTCTTGCCTAATGGCCTAGCTATTGCTAACCACAGAAGCTTCCGAAAAAGCTAACTTGGCAGCTGAGAAATGTCAATCACTCTGTAGATCCCCAGCAGGATCTCAGTGCTTTCTGTCCCCCCAGATGAACCTGCCATTACAATTTCCTGTACACAATGCCTGCCTGAATAATGATTAGCCCACTCCAAAGTGACCTTCAGAGAGTAACTGCAGTAGGCTTGGGCTAGCTGAAAGGAACCCTAGGTTTGGGGAGCCTTAATGATAACTGATAATTCTTTCAAAACAATCACAGTGGAGCTAGAACCTTAAGCTTCTTAAGCCATCAAGGTCCCATGTCTTCTGGGCTGTTTGCTTGGGCTCCTTGTAAGAAATCCTTTGTTCCTAAGATTTGGTGGAATTGCATAGAATGTAGCTGCACTCACAGAGTAAATCTGCTCTCCAAGATGAAAATGAGGACACAGGGTAGAAAGGACATAAGATCTCGGTAGCAGACCAGAAAGCAGGGGGATCTGTGTTACAGGGCTGCCACACTGTAACTATAGCCATGACTGCTTTTCAGCCCCCAGACTACCTTAGAGCACCTCACCCAATTGCCTTTATTCTACTTTACCCAGCTCTTTCCTAAGATATCTGAATTTGGAGTTCTGCCCAGCTCTCCTGCTCAAATTTCTATCACCCTAAGTCTCTGTGGCATTCTAGATGCCGTACATTTAACATTTATATTGTGTAGGTGTTGGTCCAGGCATAGAACATTTCTGAAGGAAACAAAGTACAGTTAAGAGGAGGCAAATACAGGGATTGGGGATGGGCTGGAGACCTCTCTTCCCACTAAAATCGATTTGGGTAACATTGTTATTTAACAACTCCATATATCATTTTCCAGTTAAAAAATAATAAAATTCCAGCCAGGCATTGGCTCAAGCCTGTAATCCCAGCAGCTCAGGAGGCTGAGGCAGGAGGATCTTGAATTCAAACCCACCTCAGCAACTCAGCAAGACCTTTTCTCTAATAAAATATAAAAAAGGGCTGGGAATGTGGCTTAGTGGTTAGGTGCCCTTGGGTTCAATCCCTGGTACCAAAATAAATAAATAAAATAAAATTCCTATATTATACCCAAAGGGAATAACAATACATTTTGTCTTAAAATCTCTACCATATTTGGCCAGTTTTTGGAGTAAAACATATCAAAAAGATAAAGTTATACTGTTGTAATTTTGGAGTCCTTCCTTCATGTCCCTCCAGTAGGATGGCTTTCCAGAAACTTCCATGCCTCACTGCATCACTTAGTCAACTATATGAACTGAGACAAATGTGGTGGAGATAATAAATTTTTTACCTCACAGTTATTTGAGAATTGGATGAGAAGAGCCACAAAAATTCATTTTGAACAATACTCAGTATTTTGACAATACTCAGTGAAGACTATTTTCCTTAACTATGTGGAGATTTTTCCTTTGATGTGTATATTTGTTGCTCTTTCTCTTAGTCTGACATCCTTGGTCACAGGAAACACTGGAAACAATTAAATGACTTCCCAGGCCGGAAGCAGTGACTCATTGACATGTGGAATTCAGAGCTCTCCAAAACAACTCCCACCAGCACTAGATAAAATATGTGTCTAGGGATAGGCATAGAGGGGGTGCCCTGGTGTGCACACCCTCTTTCCCAGAAACCTCTTTCCTTTACTGCCAAGGAGCATTTGCCAAGAAATTACTGTAAACATGCCAGCCATGCATTTGGGAAGTTGCTGCAGGTATGACTATAAGAAATGTGGGACAGAAGTCAACTGTACTTCCCTACAGGAAAAAAAAAAGTAAGAAAAAGTGCTCATGGAAAGTCAAAGTGGGAGAAACAGAGCATATAAACTTGCTGAATCAATTCCCAAGGATTTCTCTAGGTCCTCAGCTTTAAGACAAAGGTAAGTTATATTTTACAATTAATGCCTTTATCTGATAGAAGTAAAATTACAGGCTCTGAGCACAGTATTCTTAGTTCCTCCTGATACTCTACCTGGTGAGGAACTTTCATTTTCCGTAAGTTAACCCATTCTTGACATTACACCCAGACTGGAGTGTCAAATTCTATTACCTTAGCATTTTTTCAAGCTCTTGGATTTCACACTGATTATCTCTAGCAGGTCACTTTTCACTAGTCTTTGTTTAGGATAAGGGGAAAAAGAAAAATTAGGGGAAAGATTTATACTTTTCTCTTGAATTGCTGCCAAGGTTGGTGTTTTATTAATTGATAGTATACGTGCCATGTAATTCCCTCCAGAGAGAAACATCTCCTCTGAGCCCCACAACTTCTGCGTCCTACACCCAAATACCCATTCCCAAAAGCTACATGAAAAACAGCAGGAAACTCAGAGAGAAGCAGAGACAGACACAGAGGTAGCACGACAACAGGGAGACAAGGAGAGGACAGAGTGACCTACTTCATTTTTCAAATCCAAGGGCAACAGATTCTTATGCTGCACGAACAGCCAGGAGCTATGGCTAATTTCCTTTTTCTGTTCATACAGAGCACAGAAGTGACATCAGCAGAGCAAAGGATTGTGGTGTGGCTGGGCTTCCCCAGGCGAGCACCATGTCCCACTGCCCTGTCCCAGCTGGACAGACCCCAAGCACTCACCTCCTTGTCTCTGCGGGCAGCATCCAGGGAGACTGTAGTGTGGTCCTTGTGTTCATCCTGGCCACATTCCTGGCAAATGCACTGCTGGTCACTGCAGCAGAAGGCAACCAGAGGGCTGTGGTGGGCAGAGCAGGTGGGTAGGTCTCGGTCCTTTGATGGCTCAGTCAGCTGGTGGCTGTGCAGCTTACTGTTCTCCTGATGAGGACGCAGGTGCTCCTCACAGTAATTCACCATGCAGGTGAGACAGGATTTCACTGCCTTCACCTTGCTGGTTCCAAGGCAGAAGTCACACAGTATGTCCTCCTCCCCATCTTCACCGGGTGCCCCTGACTCTGCAGAGGAGCTGCCCTCTCCCTCTGTCTCCTCCACAGCTCTCCCGGGGGAGCCCAAATCCTCTTCTTCTGTGGGGCTGACAGACCCAGAATCTGAGCTGAGAGGGGCCAGAGGGTGAGCAGTGACGCCAGGCAATGGCCCTGGGGCCATCAGATCCAGTTCAGTCATCCTGGAGGCTCTGCCGCCTAAGCAGGCTTTCCTCTGCCCCTTGGCCCAGGATCTGTGCAGCCCAAGTCAGCCCAGAGAACCACGCCTACAAGATTACAGCTGCCCCAAGATTTTAACTGTTTACTGCCTCTAGGAAGAAGCTCAGTTACTCATAACTGCACTTCAGTCTTGGATGGCAGCCAACAGCAGTGACAGGGCAGCTAGATTACTCAGGCTCAGGACTGGCTCAGGAAGTCTCCTCCATAGCTCACGCCCCTCCTCAAGTCCAACCCTGAAACTTCTATTGTTAGGTGAATCATTTGTCCCCCCCGTAGGCTCTGCAGAAGACCATGTGTGTCTGTGGCTGCTCTAGAATCACTGGAGATTCCTGAGCTCTGTCGTAAGCCTGTGTGGCTTTGAGTGTTTTCACATCTCAGAACTGGGCATGAAGCAGCTAGCAGAAACTCATGGAAAAACCAAATGAGCCCTCTGACTTAGACTGGGGCGTAGCTCAGTGGTAGAGCACTTGCTTAGCAGGCAAAAGACTGCGGGATTTCCCACAACTGCAACCACAAACCACCTGGCTTCACTTGTTTCAAGTTACTTGCTTTTAGTTGACTTTAAAAATCACTAATTTTGGAAAGCCACAAAGCTGAGCAACATATTATTCATCTCCCACTAGCTGTGCTGTAGATAATACCTCGGACAAATGTGTCCACATGTTAACTTGAAGGATATCAGCTCCTAGAAGCCCCCCTCTTGGCTGCAGTGTTTCCTCCCGTAATGAAAAGCAAGAAAGTGCAGTTGGCTCTGCACCCATTCTTCTGCATGCATGGTCCCCACCAGCTGGAAATCAAAACTATCAGGAAAGAATTTGTGTCTCTATGGACAGATACTTCTCTCATCATTGTTTCCTGGATCTTACAGTATTACAGAGAATGACACTGTCCTTTCATTGTATTAGGTATCAGAAGTCATCTAGCGATAATGGAAGTGATACAGGTAGAGGATATGCAGTGTTTAGATGCAAATATTCTGTCATTTTTGTGAGACTTGAGCATGTGTGGACTGTGGTGTTTTCGGCAGTCTGTGAACAAATTCCCCTTGGATTTCCTGTGACGTTTCTGATTTCTGGATTTGAGAGTCTTCAGGACTTGAGTGTGAGTCAGCCCCCCCCTGGGGAAGTGGTAGGTGGGCAGTTGGAGATGTTGTGCAGAACTTCAGTAATGGCTTGTAAGGCCACATCCAACACTACAAGCAGGAGCAGAGAAGGAAACCCTTTCCCCCATGTGTTAAGCTTAACTCTTGTCTTATCCAAAATCATGACTTGCAGAAATTGAGTCATCCCAAGAAGTTTGGATGTTCTACGGAGCATAGGATGTCATTCTATTTTGTCTCTGCATTATGATGTGTTAGCAGGTGGGAGCTTGAAGATATGTTTAGGCCATGGAGTCTCCTTCCGTGGGAAGGGGCTTTTCAAAGCAGCCCTTTTCCCTGTTTCACCTGCTTCCCAGGAGGATAGAACAAAAATGTTCTCAGAAATTGGTCCCTGATCTTGGTCTTCCAGCCTCCCAAGTTTGAGAAATAAAATCCGTGCTATAAATTACCCAGTCTCTTGTATTCTGCCATCACAACACGAACAATTCGAAGAGAGTCAATCAGCAATCTCCCTGATATTTACATTGTGGTTGTCTACACCAAACACACACTTTGCGATTGAACCATTTTTGAAGTGCACACTTAGTTGAATGTCATTAAGCATATTTGTGTTGTTGCCTAGCCATTGCTACCATGCATCTCCAGAACTCACATGGACATACTCTTGCCATCAGTACTGAATTCGACTCCCCTCCCCAGGCCCAAGACAATACTTCTACTTTATGTTTTTATGAAGCTGATTATTGGGAATCTGAGATAAATGAAATCCTAAAAAATCTGTCTTTATTTGAACATCATCATTTTCAATGGGTGCAGTTCACCCCCACTCCTGGGTAGACCAAGTCCACTGCCAAGTCTGCAGGGTCTCAATTGGACTCTGAGTGACAGTCAGTAGTGACTGTGCACATGAGCTGTCTGTTCATGTTAGTGGGCAGCTGTGATCCCAGGATCTAGGGTCTTGGGTCCCACCCAGCCTATGGGTCCCCTCCTGCCTCAGGTCTTTGCAAGCCAGTGTGCGCCAAGGCCCTGTGCCTGGTAGTTTCTGTTGCTGATTGGAGGATGTGTCTTGAGCAGGGGGCAGGGCCATCTGGGTGGAATAGAGGACTCTGGATTCAAGTGACCAGGCATTGTGTCGTGGGTCATGATGGACTACAAGTAGAAACAATGCCTGGATTCTCCTGGGATCTGAGCAGGGCCAGCCCATGTGCTAAGAATTGTTGTGGCTTCCTAATAAACACGGCCCCAGGATCCCAGAGGAAAGGGCAAGTCCAGAGCCAGTGGAACCTCAGTGTCTTTGAGAGCACTTTCTGGGTTGGAGGCTGGGAAACATGGATGTGATGACTCTGATGTAGTTAAAAAAAAAAAAAAAAAGATAATACCTAATACCCCTGACAAGTGGGTCATGATGATCATGGTTACCTAGTTTACTTTTCTGGGACTTGAGGACTGCTTTTATTGAAACCACAGACTCTTCACTTGTGGCTGCACAGGTGTCTGATCTTTTGATATCAGAGGGCCAAAACTCCACCTTTAGATCACACTAATGCTAACATTTTCTGAGCAAAGGTCTTTTCCTTCCCATATCTTTCATTGGTGCATTATCATTATACACAATAGTGAGATTTATTGTTACATATTATTATGTTATATCCATGTACAATAGAACACTATAACTTGGTCAATATCATTACCCAGTTTTCTCCTTTCCCTCCCTTCCTGCCTACCCCTGGTCACTTTCTTCTAGCCTATTGGTCTCTCCTTCATTTTCATGAGACCCCCCCCCATAAACCTTTCTTTTCCTTTTTCTTCTCTATCTTCCACATATGAGAAAAACATACCACTCTTGACTTTATGAGTTTGGCTTCTTTTGCTTAACGTAATACTCTCAAGTTCCATCCCTTTTACTGCAAATGGCATAGTTTCATTCTTATTTATGGATGAATAAAACTTCACTGTATATATAAACCATATTTCTTTATCCATTCTTCCATTTATGGACACGTAGGCTGGTTCTTGGGTATACAAAGCCTTTGGTCTGTCTCTTTGAAACTCTCCTAGAGAGTTGTGATACTGGTCTTGGAATCAGCATCAGGTCCTCATTCCAGGGTGTTGAAGACTAAACACCTGAGAAATGCTGAGGCAAGTACAGAAAACAAATTTTATGTAAAAGATAGAATAGAGATAGTAGTCTCCTCCAGAGAAGAATAGCTGGTACCCAAGAGAGTGTGGGGGGACGGTCTCGCTTTTTCACACAACCCCCACCTTATTTCTTTCCTGCCCCAAAGCAGAAAAAGAGCCACTCAGAGGGTAATTGCTTATGCTGGGAAATGGGATCCTTCCTCCTTCCCCTCCCCTGGAGGTTTTAACAAGGGGTGAGGGGTGGTGCTATCTGGAGGTTAGCTTTAGCAACCCCATTTCCTTTTCTTTGAATTGATAATTAGGCCCCATCTTTCCTACCCAATCATTTATTATCTGTGCTGACTACCTGTCCATTATCCCTGTCTCAGTTGGATGCGTAGGTCAGTGGTAGAGCCCTTGCCTAGCATGCTAGGTCCTGGGTTTCATCCCCAGCATCACAAATTTAAAAATCTCCTTGGATTTTTTTCCCATATGTGATTCTCCTGAGTCATGCAGAGCTGTGATTCACAAACCTAGATAATATTTATCCATCATACTGCAGAAATTAAGAAAAAACAGTCCATCAGACTGAGAAAAATAAATAGGTCACAATACTGAATTTGATTAATTGAAGATGTTGTACTTCACCTAGGCTGTGTCCTTTTCCTTTTTCTGAACTTGTCCTATCATATATAAAATAACACTAATAGCAGTAGGAGTGAGGGTATATTAAAGAGTTACTTCTGAGTCAGTTGTCCAAATTCACTTTGCAATTTTTCTGGTAAAATCCCAGTCTGAGAGCCACCAAGAGTGAAGTTGCATCATTCTTCTGGGAACCAGCCCAGTACTTTACTAGCTAACCTTTGGGGGTAGACCCTGTGGACCCCTGGCCTGGGGTCACTATCAGCAAACTGGTCTCTAGCCCTACTTTTCTTCTAATTTAAGAAATCAGTTTCTTGAATTGCTTTAGTAATTAGATATTGCTGGCAAAACAATGGAAAAAAAATAGAACAGAAGAGCATTAAAGACTTTAGGGATCATTGCTCTTAAACTCAAAATATGACATTCCTTTATGGGGGTAGGAAAGAGGAGGCATCCCAGGGCATCATACATGCCTTCCCTTTGCAAAGACAGGAGGATATATATATGAGTACAGAAGGCAAGACTGCCCACTCCACAGGAAAGGGGATAAGGCCTGTCTTGCTCAACACATAACAAAGAGCCCAAAGGATGCCTGCCACAGGATGAAGAAACCTGGCTGAAGTCAGCCTGAACAATGCCTTCAGCTATGGGCATCCACCATCTAAGGAAATGCAACAGGGTCATTTCCCCCCTAAGCTACAAAAGGTCTAGTCCTGGGTTATCTCCAGGTTCCTATTTATCTACCAATGAGATGTGGCCACAAGGCACAGGTACAGCCTTGATGCCCTCTTCTCAAACCACCCAAGCTTACAAGGCCAGAATTAGCTACTGTACCACCCAGGAACTTATTGGAGAGCCTGCAAAGCCCTGGAAATAAAGGACTCAGGAATTTGACCACACTCTCCAACTGTTGTTATAAATTCCGAACACAAGGGCATGACATTTTATGGGGCAAAATAGTTGGAATATTTGAACCATGCTTTGTTGAATCACTATATCAGCCCCTTTAACAATACTACAAAATATGGCATAAAGTAATTACAGAAATTAAACTTACTTATCTTTTTAGGTTATGACTAAAATAGCACAAGAACCCACACATAATAAATGAAATAAATCTCTTAAAATATGTAACAAATGTTCTCTCTTGTCCTAAGACAGAACATGATTTTCAAGTTTGGCTCAACTAAAGGTCCTAAACCAGCTGTTGTCTTGACAGTGCATGTTTTCTAACACTTGGGCAGTTATCCAGCCCCTAGTCAAAATCTAGCTGTTTGTTTGGATACCGCACATTCCAGGAAGCCGTACACACCTTCCTAAAGGGCACAATTATCTCATATCAGCCAGGGTGTGACAGCCACTAACATGCTAAGAGAGATGTGCCTCAGCAGCTCAGCAGGCCAAATAGCCAGGGCAGGTCAGCCTTGCTGGGCACACAGGTGGGCCTAGGGAGAGATGTCTTTATGCAACATCAGGGTACAAAGTGAAGGTAAGGGACTTCTTGGTTTTACTAGTGAGGTACAGACCTTTGAAGTAGGAAAGAATCTCAGAAATATCTACTCTCCTCAACATCTATAATTAAGAAAACCCAGACATGTTTTTCAACAATAAGTAGGGACTATAAACTCAGAACACTGTTCAAAGGAAGGAAAAAGACTTTTTCATTCTGTACCCAAAATGTGCCCCTCCCTTCAGGGACTGTTTGTGATCAGGTTCTGAGAACAATACATCATTTTCTGTATAAGCAACACACTATCTGCCTCACCAAAATCCTCCAGGGATCTCTTAAGCTTCAGGAGTCCTTAAAGCTCAATTCTTAATTTCACTTCCCCTGGGACACCCATTTGCTCAAATGGTTTCTACTTCTGCTTCATTGTTGAAAAACAGATGGATAAAGAGTGCTCTGTATTTCTGTTCCCTGATTGTCTGGGTGGAGGAATTGTACATGTCTCTTAGGATGAGGGGACATCACTCCTCTAATGCATAAACTCAGAAAGAATATGTGACACCAAGTCTGCTCAAAAGAAACCACTGAGATCCAGCTTGACATAACTACAGCCATCTTGGTTGTAACCACAATTTTGCACCTGGTACACATNTCCCCTTCCCCCAAAAGAGGGGGAAGGGGATGAGTGGACTGCACTGGGAAGTGCGCCTAGACCACCACTCTGCAACCCAGGCAGAGGCAGAGAAAGAAAAAAAAAACAGCAACAAGAGGAAAAAAGAAACAAACAAACAAACATAAAAACACTGAGCAGCATCCACTGACCCAGACAGCTTTGGCTCTGAGCAGAGGAAAATGGATCCATGAGGACCACAGCAGCACCAACCACTGACATAGAGGGGCAGCACTGTGAGAAGTTCAGGGACCATCATCTTTATAGTCCATACCAGAGGGAAGCTGTCTCAATATCCAGTGACACATCTGATTGCCAGGTGGTGGCAGCTATGGTAGAAGGCTGCTAGAACAAGTTCCCTGAATATCCCAGGAAACTTAAGCAGTAGGCACCTGCAAACATAGCCCGAGGGAGGTTAGTTAAGGTGGAAAATTGCATGATCCATGGCAATAGGGAATGCGTGCTCCCAGCCTGACCAGTGTTCACAAGTGGTGAAGGAAAAGGCATTGTTTAGACTCTGGCTGGACTTTGTATCAGTCAGAGTCAACAGAGGGAATCAATACCCTCCATTCATAACCTGGAGTAGTGGAAACTAGAACCCAAGTGAACCACCTGAGTCCCTTTACCTCAGTAACCCAGAGGGCAGCACTGGCCAGGGGGTACCTGCAGAAAATTCACATTCATGAAAAGGATCCTGTGTTGGGGAGCAGTAGACAGTGACCCATGGCAATCAGTGGGACTCTCCAGTCTGCCTCCTGAATTCCTGCTCACAATAGAAACAACTAGAACACAACACTGAACTCTCCAAGCATCAACTTCAGACCCCCGAGCTGATAAACCAGAACTGGCCAGTGGGAGGTTCACAGCAAACAGGGAAGTGGCTCCTGTGCCCCAGCAATGATGGAGGGACCCACAGCCAAAGAAGGATGCACATCTTTCATTTGGATCTGAACTCCAATGAAACCCAAACCAAGATCCAAAAAGAATTTTCTTCACCTTGGCATGATTTACTATAAATAACTCTAATGTCTACATTGAACTTTTTCAGTTGAATAATAGTGGTTATGCTAATAGCCAAGATTCAACACATTTGACTGTTTTATCTACTGGTTTAACTGGAATCAATCTTCATATCCTTATTTGAGAGGCTCAGTTTACAGCTGCTCCTCTTACCCTTTATATTTATCTTCTTTGGTTATCTGCTACTACCTCAAACACATTCATTCATCCTTCATCCTTCCTTTTCCTTCCTTCTTCCTTCCTTTTCCTTCCTTCCTCCCTCTCATCTCTTTCCCCAATCTTTCCTCTTCCCCAATTTTAGCCCTCATTTAAAATTATAGCATTTTAGTCAATTGAAAAACTAATTTTAACCTATTCCAGAACTTCACTACAGCTTAGACCTGGATTTGAGGAACTGTGGACAACAATGTCAACATTGTGTTTCTCATAAGGTTGAATAGCAGGAGGCTTGGTAATGAGTGATTATAGTAAACAGGGTTTGGTGGCATTTCTCAAAGTGGTGCTGATATTGGGATCAACAAAAGTCTCATATTGACTTAAAGTACCAATATCTGCATATTCACCCAACCGAGGGCTCACAAAGTAGTCCCTTTAAAAAAAAAAATGACAGCTATCACAACAGATGGGTAGACATACAAACAATATGAAAAGGCAAGGGAACCATCCCAAAAGCTTTAACAACCAATCCCATCAACTGATAATGCTTTAACAATTGATCCCATCAACACTGCAGTGGAGGAAATGTCAGAATAATTTAGAGAGTTCATAGTTAAATTGTTGTATGAGCTAAAAGAAGATATATGGAGTGAAAGTAAAGAGAAAATATGGGAAGTAAAGTATCCCTCAAATAAAGAGATAGAGATTCTGAAAAAAAAAAAAAGCTGAATGGAAATCCTGGAAGTGAAAGACTCAATAAGCCACATTAAAAATTCAATGGAAAACACCACCAGCAGACTAAAACACTTTGAAGACAGGTTTGAGGCCTCAAAGACAAAATAAATGATCTTGAAAATAAAGTGGACCATGAAGAAAGGATGTTCAGAGACCACGACCAAAGCAACATCACACTAACTAGAGAAGAGCTGAAATCATTTTCTGTAAGATTAGGAACAAAAGAACATGTATATTCAATATGCTTTTGAAAGTACTGGCCATAGAAATAAGAGGTGACAAGAAAATACAAGGCATCCAAACAGGAATGAAGGAGGTCTAAATATCCCTGTTTGCAGATGACATAATTTTATATACATAAACTCCCCTCATTATAAACATCTGGGCTGCAGGCAGCCCCTGATTTCCATGTCTCCTGGCTTCTCAAGGCTCCCATCAAGCTGGCTGCACATGGAGGTAACAGGAAGAGGCTCTCAAGAGACTAACTTCTTTGGGAAGGAAAGAGATGACCCCAATGTTGCTGAAACCAAAAAAATCAACCACAAATTACAGAAGACATGTGGATCTTTCAGCATAATCAAAATAATAGCAATGATCAGGTAGCACTGTTGCCAAGTACCAAGCTGTTATGAATATGAATAACGTGCTGATGCAAAAACCAAATGCTCAGAATCAACTTTAGAGCTTTGAGGTCAAGTCTGTTTTCCAAGTCCTTTATTCAACATGAATTTTTAATTTTTAATTTTTTAAACTATGGGAAAAGCATGTGTTATAAAATTTAACCATCTTTATAATTTCTATGTTTTCAATAATATTAAATACATTATTGTGCAGTAACCACCTCTGCCCACCTCCAGAAACTTTCTACTTGTAAAGCTGAAATTCTGAACCAATAGTGTACAAGGGTCCCCCCTTTGATCCATAGCCATGCTAACGCTTGTTCTCTAGACTTCTTGCCAAGAGCCAGCCTAACAGGTGCTCAGTGACACCTCATTTTGGTTTTGAATCTGCATTCCCAGCCATTAGTGATGCTGAGCACCTTTTCATACCTATTGGTAACCTTTCACTTCCTTTGGGAAAATGCCAAGGCAGGCCTTTTCCCCACTATTAGAGACATCTTAACTCCTGTCAGATATGCTTTGTAAATATGTCCCCCACTTTGGTCATTACCCTTTCATTTTATGGATGGATTCCTTTGCTTTTGTAGCCCTGCTTGTTTAGTTTTCTTCTGTTGCCCATCCTGTTGGTGTTATGTCCAAAAAATCATTGCTAATACCCAAATCAAGAGATTTCACCTCGGTTTTCTTCTGAGAGTTTCAGGGCTGATAAATATTTAACTCTGTCTTCCATTTCAAGTTCCTTTCTGTGTATGGAACATAAAATAAGGGTCCAATTTCATCCTTCTGTGTGTGGGTGCCCAGTCTTTCCTTGCCCTCTCATGCGCTTCTGGCCCCCAAACATGACTTGACCCCATGTGTGGGTTGAAGTCTGGGCTCTCAGCTCAGCTCTACTGGACTATGTGCCTGTTTTCTTGCCAGTCCCATGCTGTCTTGATATCCTGGCTTTTCATAGTTGAAATCAGCAAGTGTGATGCCTTGGAATTGTGTTTTCAATTTCCTTTGGGATGTTACCCTTATATTCTGCAATTTTACTGAAATTATTAGTTCCAACACTTTTGTGTGACATCTTCAGGGTTTTCTACATATGTGTTATGTCTTCTGTGTTGGGACATACTTTTATTTCTTCCTTCCCCATTTGGATGCCTCAATTTCATTTTCTTTCCTTATGCTTCTGGCCAGAACTTTCAATATTATATTGAGTGGAAGGGGAAAGCAGGCATCCTGAACATTTTGCCAATTTTACCAAACAAGCTTTTACTACTAAGTATGGTGTTATCTGTGGCTTTTCATGTAATATCTTTGTTGAGGTAGTTTCCTTCTAGTTCAACTTTGTTAACCGTAATTTTTTTCTTCTTAAGGTGTTGAATGTTTTCAAACACTTCTTCTACTTTAGCAGAGATGATGATATTCCCCCTCTACTTCAGTCTGCTTATGTGGTTTATTGATTGATGGTCACATGTTGAGCTATTCCTGTGTTCCTAGAATAAACTGTACTTGGTCATATTATACAGTCACTTTAATAAGTTGCTGAATTGCACTTGCTATCATTGTGAACATTTCTGCACCAGGATTCATAAGGAATAATGATCTAGAATTTCCTTCTCCTGTCAATTCTATGCCTGGCTTCAGTACCAGGTTATTCCTGGCCTCTCAGATGCATAAGGTGTGTTTTCTTTGAATTTTGGAAAAGTTTGGAAAAGAAAGCTGGTAATGCTTATATAAACATTTAAAAAAATTTTTTTTAGCTGTTGATGGTACACAATACCTTTTTTATTTATTTTTATGTGGTGTTGATACAACCCAGGGCCTCACACATGCTAGGTAAACACTCTGCCACTGAGCCACAATCCCAGCCCTTATTTAAACATTTGATAGATTTTTGTTTTTTAAATATTTATTTTTTAGTTATATGTGGACACAATCTATTTTACTTTATGTGGTGCTGAAGATCAAATTTAGTGCCTCATGCATGTTAGGTGAGTGCTCTACTTCTGAGCCACAACCCCAACCCTGATACACTTCTTTAGTGAAGTCATCTGGTTCAGAACCATCCATGTGGTTCAGAATCAACCATCTGGTACACTTGATATTCTGGTCTAGAACTTTTCATTGGAAAGTTGTTTTGGATTATTAGTTTAACCTCCTTGTGAGTTTTATGTGTATTCTCTTTTTTATCATTTCTCAAGATTTAGTCTTTAGAAGGTGATGTGTTTCTTAGAATTTCATATTTACTACCAGTTATTCAATTTATTTGAATATACTTTTTCATAGTTTTCTCTAATAATATATTTTTTTGAGTCAAGGTCCATATTGAACATGATGACCTTGAACTCCTGGGTTCAAGTGTTCTGTCTGCCTTAGATTCCTGACTGCAACCATCCCCACTGTGCACAGATAAATTTTTTATGAATGTAAAGTGAATAGTAATGTTCTCACTTTCATAATTTAGTAATTTGAGTCTTCCTTTTTATTAAACACACAGATAAAGGACTTTCACTTTTGTTGATCTTTTTGAAAACCAATTTTGGTTCACTAGATTTATATGCATGCTCAGTATGCATTCAGAGTTGTGATATTTTAAAAATGCTAGGCTCTAACAAAATTCTTCAGTGAAATTTGGTAGAACATTAATAGATTAATTCGTTCCTTATATATCATCATAAAAATTGGAATAGCAAATCATAGCATGGAAACTTCAAAATGTGAACCAAAGCCCTTTGTAAATATTTATATGCTATAGATTATGGTATATAGCCACACACTGAAATGGAATATTATCAGATTCCTTTAAATATGCTCTCAAGGTATGCTTTGAAATAAATGACACAACATACATGTATTAAATTTCTTTTTTCACATCATTTTTTGGCATTTTTACAACTCCTGATGTAAAGATTAAAAATGCAATCGAGCAAGAAGTGCTTCCATCGAAAATAGAAAGTTCCTTTTCTCTTTCAAATGCAAGGGTGAGATTTTGTCTGCTACAAAACTTGTTGTGCCTATGTGGTCCTGACAATGTTTAATTCCACAGGCCACAATCTTTTGGACCCTAAAGTAGAGCCCAAATTTCACTATCTTGCGGTTGAATCCACTAAGAACATCTACTGAAAAGTAGGAAAAAAACTTTGATGTGAAATAAAAGTTTCATTGTACTTTAGACTTCAGAGTATTTTTTTTTCGTAGAGAGGTTTTAATTTGCATGAATATGAAGAATATTATATGCATTTGCATATTAGCTTTGTCTTTTTAAAAATAATAGTTTTTAAAAAACTGATGTGTTTGCCTTTTGTTGTGCAGGATTAACATTCAAGAAACTCCATATTCATTTACTTGTTAATTGCATTGACAGATATTGTTATAAATGTGCCTTGGAAATGCTGGGTTACAATAGTTAGAAATGAAAATGGGTACTTGTTAATGATTATTTAGTATTTGGCTTCAAACATATTTTGATTCTCATTATTTAATAATATGTAGTAATCTATATATTCATGTCCTGTAAGTACTAAGCATTCTCTCATTTCTATCTATTATAAATAATTTTAATTTACATGGCTCTCTTCTATTTTGGGGGATGTAATATGTTGTTATTTTTAAATTTATTCTAACTATTTATACACAATGGTAGAAGGCATTTTGGACACATCATACATAGATGGAATAAAATTTCTCATTCTTCTGGTTGTACATGACAGAGTTATACCAGTTGTGTAATCATACATGCATATAGGGTAATACTGTTGCTGTTTTTAATAGGCTTCATTTGTTGGAGAAGTTTTAGGTGCACATCAAAATTGGGTAGAGATTTCCTGTACATCTCTTGGCTACCACAGGCTCCCAGTTGTCCACATCCCCCACCAAAGTGATATGTTTCTTACAACAAACATTCACTTATTTTTATCACCCAATGAAAGATTTTATTCTTGCTATCCTGCATTCAATGGGTTTGGACAAATGTATGATGATATGTATCCATTATTATTGTATCCTACAAAACAGTTTAACTGCCCCCAAAATCCTGTGCCTCACATATTTACCCCTCCCTCTGCCTAATCCTTGGCAACCACTGATCCTTTCCTTGTCCCTATACTTTTGCCTTTGATAGAATATCATATATCAGGGAACATATACTATGTATCTGTTCATATTTTATATACAGCTTGGATGTATTTGTAGATTTTTATATCACATTTAATCCAAGTAGCTTGTGAATTAACTAGTGAAAAATTAGACTTTACGACTCATATAAATTCTGTATATTTTTGTTCCTAATCATAAATTGATTTTTGAATTTATGGGGTAATCTCTTATGGTTTTGTAAAGTCATTGAAGTATTATTGTCAAGAAGATGAGAAACATTTAACAGCTCATGTATCAGACAGTTTTTTATTACTAAGTGAAACATAAGTGATTGTTATCAGTTTACTTCAAGGGTCAACACGTCAGTGGGCCATAGGGGTCTCACATATTTAGAAAACCTGAGTAAGGGTGTGATTGTGAAGTTGTTTTCCATGAGAGAAACATGTGAGTCAGTAAACTAAGTAAAGCAGACTGTCCTGCCCATCAGGAGTGGTCTCATCCAATCAGTTGAAGGCCTGGATAGAGAAAAAACACTGAGTAATGGTGAACTGCTCTGCTTCTGCCCAACTGCCTTTGAGCCATGATGTGGATTTCATCTGCCTTCAGATATGAACTGGAACATCACTTCCTGGGTATCATCCAACCACCTTCTCACCTCAACTACACTATTGGCTTTCTAGTGTTCAGGCCTTTAGGACAGGCTGGAATTCCACCATTGGTTCTCCTGAGCCACCAGCTTGCTGAAGACAGATCTTGGGACTCATCAGCTTTCAAGACCACATGAGCCAGTCCAGAGTCTATTTCTCTTCCTACAGGGACAGACCATAGTGTCCCAGGGATACAGAATTGCCAGCTCTGGGCAAGGCCTTCTCTTCTGGGAATCTGCACCATAGTCAGAGGCACCATCCTCCTCCCTCCCTCACAGACAGGACAGTTCTTACCGATACCTTGTACCTCACAGGGTGCAAATTCAACATGTCTGGAAACAGCCCATCTGTGTGTTGCTACAGCCCCCTACCATGCACCCAGGTGACCAACTCAAGCAAGCACACTGGGAAACCTACTTGTCAATTCAAATTATGTCCCAATCCTGGACGGAGGGTCTTCTGGTAAACAATGACAACTCCTACTTCAATGCACCTTTCACATCCCCTAGTGATTTCTATGGGTTGTACCCCATAGAGGCAATCCCTAAATAGACCAGCTTTCCTTTGTCCTTCTGCCTCATAATTTGGGAAGGTGACTGAGCCTGACTCCCATCAGTCAGGATAAAAACCAAATGCAGAGCAAACATCATGTTATTCAACCTACAAAGTTGATCTGCTTTTACCTTTTCTTAATTTCACTGCATGTGTGCTGCAGCCACCCAGAAACCAACCAGCTCTTTGCTTGTCAATCACTAGCTGTTCAAAGGGAAGAGTCCAAGTGGGGATAGAATCCCACAATTCCACAGGTTGCTCTAAAGTCAGTCCTAGGGAAAAGACCAAACTGCTCAGGAATATGTCAACTAACTCTGTCTCCTGAGAGTAGCTTTCTGCACAAGCCTTTTCATTTATTACCAGCCCTCCCCATTACACCATGCCTCCAACATCACCTAAGACATCATGCATATTTTGTGTTTCAGGGATATTTTCTGTTATTCAGTTACAGGGGCATTTTCAACTAATAGCAAGGGAGTAATTACCCTTTGAATGAACGCTCTCTTTGTCAAAGATCTATCAATTATCATTGGGAGGTGGCTCACAGGTTTTTGTGCAAGCACCCGGTTACACTTTACCCAGAACAATGTTATAAAGTATCTGTCCATTCCAGTACTCCAGATTCTAGCCTATGATCTTCAAATCCCATTCTCTGTGTGGGCTCAAGCAATCATCTTGTTCAAATTTAGAATGTCTAATTAATATTGCACATTACTAGAGATAACAGGAACATATCTTAAGATCATGAAAGCTATCTGTGCTAAGCTCCAGGCCAACATCATTCTAAATGCAGAAAAATTGAAAGCATTTGCTCTAAAAACTGGAACAAGAAAAGGATGCCCTCTTTCACCACTTCTATTTAATATAGGTCTTGAAACACTGGCCAGAACAATTAGACATACAAAAGAAATTAAGGGATACAGAACTCAAATTAGCACTATTTCTCGACAATATGATTCTATACCTAGAAGATCCAAAAATTCCACCAGAAAACTTCTAGAACTAATAAATGAATTAGGCAAAATAGCAGGATACAAAATAAACATCCATAACTCAAAGATATTTCTGTACATTTGTGACAAATCCTCTGAAAGGGAAATGAGGAAAACTACACCATTTACAATAGCCTCAAAAAATTTAAAATACTTGGCAATCAACCTCTACAATGAAAACTACAGAATGCTAAAGAAAAAATTAAATAAGACCTTAGAAGACAGAATTATCTTCCTTCTTCCTGGATAGCCAGAATTAATATTGTCAAGATGACTGTACTACCAAAAGCACTATACAAACTTAATGCTTAATTCCAATCAAAATTCCAATGGCATTCCTCATAGAAATAGTAAAAGCAGTCATGATATTCATCTGGAAAAATAAGAAATGCAGAAAAGCTAATAAAGCAATCCTTAGCAAGAAGAGTGAAGCAGGTGGCATCATTATACAAGATCTTAACTATACTACAGAGCAATAGTAACAAAAACAGTATGGTATTGGTACCAAAACAGGCTAGTAGAGTAATGGTACAGAATAGAAGACACAGAGACGAACCCACAAAATTACAATTATCTTATATTAGACAAAGGTGCCAAAAACATGAACTGGATAAAAGATAGCCTCTTCAATAAACAGTACTGGGAAATCTGCAAATCCATATGCAACAAAATGAAAATAAACCCCTATCTCTCACCATTCTCAAAACTCAACTCAAAGTGGATCAAGGACCTAGGAATTAAACTAGGAACTCTGCATCTAACAGAAGAAAAAGTAGGCTCAAATCTCTATCATGTCATATTCTTAATAAGACTCCTATAGCACAAGAATTAAAATCAAGAATCAAAAATGGGATGGATTCAAACTAAAAAGCTTCTTTTCAGCAAAACAAACAATCAGAGAGGTAAATAAAAAGCCTACATCTTGGGAGCAAATATTTACCACTCATATATCAGATAGAGCAATAATCTCTAGAATACTTAAATAACTCAAAAAGCTAAACACCACAAAGCAAATAACCCAATCAGTAAATAAAAAGCCTACATCTTGGGAGCAAATATTTACCACTCACATATCAGATAGAGCACTAATCTCTAGAATACTTAAATAACTCAAAAAGCTAAACACCATAAAACAAATAACCCAATCAGTAAATGGCCCAAGGAACTGAACAGACACTTCTTAAAAGAGTATGGACAATCAATCAACAAACACATGAAAACATGTTCAACATCTCTAACAATTAGAGAAATGCAAATCAAAACTACTCTAAGATTTCATCTCACTCCAGTCAGAATGGCAGCTATTAAGAATACAAACAACAGTTAAGTGTTGGCGAGAATGTGAGGGAAAATGCCCACTCATAGATTGCTGGTGGGACGGCAATTTGGTGCAGCCAATCTGGAAAGCAATATAGAGATTCCTTGGAAAACTAGGAATGGAACCACCATTTGACACAGCTATCCCAGTTCTTGATCTATACCCAAAGGACTTAAAAACAGCATACTACATGGACACAGACACATCGATGTTTATAGCAGGACAATTCACAATACCTAAATTGTGGAATCTACCCAGATGCCCTAGAGTAGATGAATGGACACAGAAAATGTGATATATATATATATCCAATGGGATACTACTCAGCAACAAAACAGAACAAAATCATGGCATTTGTAGGCAAATGAATGGAGTTGGAGATTAAATGAATTTAGCAAATCCCCCCAAAAAACAAATGCTGACTATTCTCTCTGACATAGGGAGGCTGATTCATCCTGCGGTTGGGAGGGGGAACATGGGAGGATTAGATGAACTCTAGATAGGGGTACAAAAGACAGTGGAATGAGATGGACATCATTACCCTAAGTACATGTATAAAGACATGAATGGTATGAATATACTTTGTACACAACCAGAGATATGACAAATTGTGCTCTATATGTGTAACTTGAATTGTCATGCATTCTGTTGTCATATATAAGAAATTAGAATAAATTTTTTTTAAAAAGACGACACTTACCAGCTTCTGTTGTACAACACTAGTTAAAAAAATTCCTCAAACAGTATCTATCTCCATAAAACACTCAGTTCAATGAAACACAATATTCTCATGAGGAATTTAAAACATTTGTTTTCATCCACAATTTTCCTTTAATTCTACCAAACCTGGCAGATTTCTATCCTCTCAAGCTAAGTATACCCTAATTAGATATTCCCCAGTGGGTTTGGTGCATGGGGATCCTGTGTGAAAGAGTCCCAGAAATATCTATTTTCAATCTTTGGACCATTTTTTCACTCTTTTGTGTACATAAGAGAACTTCTCCTTTCCATCAGGCCTTGTGCTGATCAGATGGTGGGACTATTTTCCCAGGAAACTCAGGGTCAAGTTTTCTGGATTCAAACCAACTAGGTTGGACAAAGTAGATTCTTTCTTGGGACAATCTGGGAGATCTTATGGGGCCACACAACTTCTGGGAGTCTTGTACTAAGCTTTGCTATTTACTCTATCAATATCTGATTTCTTCATCCCATTTATTAAGAACTGTTTAAAGCCTGCTGATATGACTCTCTCCTTGACTCTCTTGACTCTACTCTGTCCTTGCTTATTCTCTTGGGAATTTTCCTAGCCTTCTTATGTCTGTGAAGAAGGCTAGGAAGAAAACTATGCTGAAACTTTTGTCTGTGAAGTTTCAGCATAGTTTCCCCTTTGGAGAAGATTCTGATGCTAAGTGTTGCATATAAAGTTTTCTGGAAGAGAAACAACCCACTGTAATCATCTTTCCCAAAAGGGGTTCTCAGTTAAAGGCTACAGTTTGCTTGGGTCACCATATAAGCTTGGTCTATCCCTTTATTCCACTGAAGACATGAAAAGTATCAATAACCAAAGCATTTTATATTTAACTCTTGTTCCTTTGTATTTCCTTATGCATCCAGCAGGCCAACCTCAGTTGTTGGATTTGTCAAAAGCTACTTATCTATGGAAGGATTAAATAGAGACCTACTGTGAACAGTAGAGGAAATTATAATTTACCAACACAGAATCTTCAAAAACAGAGCAATTAATAAGGAAAATAAGTAGCTATAGCTTTGATCCTACTTAAAACATAAACCTTTCATGCTGATGATAGGAGCTTTGTGGGCAGCAGTGAGGTAATTCCTGCTGCAAATCCACCAGTGCTTTTTGATCTAGAGAGTGCTGATATTCCCTGGAAACAATCCCCAAGACCTCCTAAAGAGACAGATTGCTTCTCAGCAGTGAGAAGGCACTGTCCCGCTGAATGGCTCTTTGGGTGCATCCCCTGAGAATGGCTGACCTTGTTCCATCCTTCGGCACTGGTGCCCACACCATGCAGACTCTTGGTTACTGTTTTTGTTAACACTGTTGTTGAGGTGTAACTGTGAAATTAAATTTGTATACATTGATGTACAGAACATGAGGTTTGGATATACTGTGAAATGATCAGCACAAATTACTGAACTTATCTTTCAGCTCAGTCACCATTTTCTTCTGAGTGTGTGTGTGTGTATGTGTATGTGTGTGTGTGTATTGAGAATACCCAAGATCTACCCCCTTAGCAATACCCAAGATCTACCCCCTTAGCAATTTTTAAACAGCCCATATTATTAACTGTAATCACCATGCTATTCATTAGCTCTTTAGAAATTCTCCATCGTGTATAATCTTTATAACCTTAACCAACATCACCTATCCCTTTTCCCCTATCAACAGCCCTCATGCCCACCATGGACTCTCTGCTTCTATGAGTTTGACTATTTTAGGTTTCACACAGAAGTGAGATCAAGCAGTATCTCTCTTTCTGTGTCTGCTGATCTCAGTAGCATGATGTCCTCAGGAATCCATGCTGTTACAAATGAGAGGATTTTCTTTTTAAGACTGAATAATAGCCAGGTGTTCTGGCACACTCTTATAATCCCATAAGCTTTGAAGGCTGAGGCAGGAGGATCATGAATTCAAAGCCAGCCTCAGCAACTTAGCAAGACCCTAAGTGACTTAGGGAGATCTTGTCTCTAAATAAATATTTAAAAAGGACTTGGCGGGCTGGGGATGTGGCTCAAGAGGTAACGCGCTCACCTTGTATGCGCAGGGCACTAGGTTTGATCCTCAGCACCACATAAAAATAAAATAAAGATGTGTCCACTGAAAACTTAAAAATAAATATTAAAAATCTCTCTCTCTCTCTCTCTCTCTCTCTCTCTCTCTTACAAAAAAGGGGGTGGGGAGCTTGGGAAGTGGCTAAGGGGTAAATTGCCCCTGGGATAAACCCCCATTTATGAAGGAAAAAAAAGATTGAATAATATTATCATTCTCACTCTCTCAATACCTACCCTATCATACGCGCGCGCACACACACACACACATACACACACACACACACTCTTCACATATTCTTTATTCATCGACAAACAAATGGGGGGTTGCTAGATCAATTATATGGCAGTTCTTTCAAGTTTTTGAAAAAATTTCATAATGTTTTCCATTATGCCTTAGGAACTTCTCTAAGAGAGGAATGCACCAGGACTCATGTCCAGCCTTACAGTAGTTGCTTAAAGTCTTTATTTCTTCATATTGTTGCTGTTGTTAAGAGAACACAAACAGCAATTCAGAATATGGCTTGTTTATCCTAAATATAGAACTTCTCTTGATTTCTCTTGGTGGATAGTCTAGTCTATAGCAAATCCTACTTTAATACAAGCATATATTTAGCAGTTTGGTATTTGTTAATGTTTTACATATTTAAATATTTTTACTATGAAATATAATTAATTTATCATACATATCTATGTAATTCACTCATAATATTACCAATGTAACACTAAAACAATCATTAGCCCCACAGATCTTTCATTTTCTCAGTAGTATGATATCAACGTCTAAAGTATACTTCTACTCATGCATGGATCTCTCTGCATGCAAACAAATTAAATTAGGTTTGAAATGAAAATCAGATTACTGACACATTAAGTCTAACAATTCCACATGAGTCTTAAAGACAGCAGCACTGAGCTGGTGGTGTTGCTGTGTGCTGGAATGCTTAGCTATCATGTCCATGGCCCTGGGTTCCATTCTCAGCACCTCCAAAGCAAAAACCAGAATCAGTGCTGCTAAATGTCTAGGGCTGACTAATGTTCCTCCTATTCAAGACAGTTTTGCACCTTAACTATTAACCTCTGCTTACATTTTGTCCTGGTTCTAAGGTTTCATCTTGGGAGATCAAATTTTTCGTGGTGAGAGAGAGGGTTGAGCCCTGACTTTTCTACAGTTGGAAAATTCATCACAAAAGCATCAGAACCTGCAGCCAGAAATCTGCAGTGCCTTTGAGAGTAACAGGAAACATGTCTTCTTTTTCTGGAGGTCCCATGAGGCACTTGGGGACACTCTGCCTCAGGCAAGAAATCTGAGTATGTGAACAATCCTAAGAAAATGAGGAAAAGAAAGAGGGTTTGTGATTCCTCCTCTCAGAATATTCAACTTGGAATACCCTCCATCAGCTCTCTGCCATCACAGATCCAAGACCTGGCCAAGCCCTCATGATGAACCTGAGCTCAGGAAGCTCATTCCCTGCTGAGGCAAGGAGGAGGCCAAGGGGAATGCTGGGTCCTTCTCAACTGCACCTTAGTATTTCAAGGTTACCTTTTTCTGGAAGCCCCTGTTCTGGCGTTACCTGCCACTTGAGTTCTGTGAGACTTCTAACAACTCATGAGATTTCCACTGCTAACTTACCTCAGGAGCTGGATTGGCTTCAGTCCCCTCCCAGACTGGCATCTTTGGTGCACTATCAAGAAGCTGCACGTCTTAAATATCTGAGGACTGAAGGTGTCTCACTGTTGCTGCTCTGAAAAAGAATGGGAGGAAACTGGCATTGGACTCCTCTAATTCAGTGTCATGTACAGTTACTATCTTACTGATCTATTGGACTTGGGAACACTGATGGCTTACTGACAGACACATGTTCATGTATCTTTTTCCTGTTTGGAAGTATTCATGATCCTTATAACTGAAAAAAATCTGTTGGTATGGTGAAATTCATGCAGTTTACAATGGGATAAGTTAAATTCATTACAAATCTCATCATAATTCATCCTTCCTAAGTCCCTGTTGGAAAAATGTGCTGTGGCAGAATCAGATTTTGGGTGTCCCCCACAAGCTCATATGTAAGATAATACAAGAAAGTTTTCAGGTGAAATGATTGGGTTACGACAGCCTTAAACAATGAGTGCATCATCAATCCCCTCATAGTGATTAACAGAGTGGTGACTATAGGCAGATAGGGTGTGCCTGAAGAGGTGGGTCATCTGGGAGGGGAATGCCTTTGGTATATATTTTGTGAGCTGAGCATATTCTCCATGCTTCCTGATCATGTCATGAGCCACTTTTCTCAACCACACTCTTCCAACATGATGTTCTGCCTCACCTTAACTCCCAGAGAAATGGAGCCAGCCATTTATACACTGAGACCTCTGAAACTGTGACATCCAACCCCCACAAGAGAAAAAATTTTCTTCTAATTTTTCATGTCATGTCTTTTGGTCATAGTAAAGAAAAAAGTCTAAATGCACCAGTTCCCTCTCATCAAAGATTTCACTTTCCCATGAGTGAATAATATATGAAAATATAATCTGCTAACATATCTAAGAAGAACTAATGAAAAATAATTTCACTTTCTATGTTTTCACTCACCCATAATTTACTTATGTAATTTAAAATCAGAGCTATAAACAATGTATAAGTTTTAAATTACTCATGATTATGAATGAATGATGAAATCAGGCAATATCACTCTCTGTCCTGACCATGAAGTGAATCATACTTTGTCCAATGGATTCATGCTCTATAGGCTACCCACCCATCAGTACCTTGACAACCATCTGGACATGAGATAAACTGGGGAGAATTGCACTGCTTGTAGATAGGGGTCAGTACTATCTGTAGTTTTAGCCACCCACTGGGGATCTTGGAACAGATCCTCCAGGATAAGGCGGTCTACTGTGTTCCTCATATTATCGATGAGCTCTCCATACTTTAGTTAGTATTTGAAGTCTTTCTCTTGGAACCAAAACAAAATTGGAACATGACTTTCTTTGAAGACAACTGTTTTTCATAATTTTCTCTGATTCCTCTCAGCTGTGGAGAGATATTTTTTTTTCATTACTGCTTTTCCACATAAACCACTTCCCCTGCTGGGTACCCTGAAACTGTCTGCCTTTTACCCCATTCCCAACTCTGTGGAGAAGGACATTCACTCACATCTCTCCCTCTTCCTGATAAGCTACACACCATACTAGAATGTCTCCTTCAGTTCACTCTCCATGACTGCAGAAGATGGCTCTAGTATCGGTTCTAACTTTCATCCTAGGCCTAATTTGATTGAGTCTGTTCAAACATGTGTTCATCAGAGGACAGCAGAAAGATAGAGTTTATTGGTTCATTCTGACTTCTGCTCTGTGAGATTCTACTGGCATGTTCAGGTGTGTAAAGGTACAAGGGACTCACTTTATTGTGGCAGAATTGTACAGTATGGAGAGTGCTGAGAGACTAGGTGAGACTGGGATTTCCCCATCCATGTGGCACTAGGAGACACAGTTGTAGTAATCAAAATATTTTCCCCCAAAATTAACAACATTGATCACTATGCTCATACACATGAAATATATATTAAACATTGAGCTATTGTATGGAATATACATCAGATATATCATGCCAATTGAAAAAATTCCCTAAACCAAAATCAAATCCTTCCTTGGGGAAATAAATTAGAAACTTTCTACAACTCATAAATATGGGATGATATTTCGGAGAAAAATAGAGAAAATGAAATAGACTTTCCAATAACAACAAAATAATTTCCAAAAAATAAATCTGCATTCCATAATAGGAGGTCTTTACTCAGAAGAAAAGAAAGTAACTACAAGAATGTTTGAAGAAAAACTGTTACAAGATATGAATATACTTTCCAAATTAGAAAATGAACAAAAAAGTAAATAAAAATTAATAATGTAAGATCCAAGGATGAAAGTTTCAATTATTTGGGGAAATAAACATAATTTTTAAAATATTATTTTCTAGTTATTGATGGACATAATAACATTATTTATTTATTTGTACTGTGGTGCTGAGGGCAAACCCAGTGCCTCACATGTGCTACACAAGTACTCTACCACTGAGGAACAACCTCAGCCTGCAATTTTTCTTATATAACACATTTTTAAAGAATGTTACATTGATCCTAATTTTCCCCATTGCTTTGGAGATATACAAAATTAAATATATTCAGATATTGAATAATAAAAAGGGAAAATTTAATTCAACAAACATCTCATGCAAAAACTCCACCACTGGATTTTGTGTTAAATTCTGTAGATATTTCATATAAATGGCCTTTAGCACCACAAAATATCAATAATTGTTACTAAAACATCACCATTGTTTTGGGGATCTTCTAAATGTGATTGACAAATTTTGCTCAGTGCAATAATACCCACACTTGGAAGTCACATTGACAGATTATTTTTAAACATCACCAGTCACAATACAGTCCTTTGAAAGATGATTTAGCCAATGCAAATTAATATAAAATTATTTAAGGTCTTCACTGGTCATGAGCAATGATCAAATATGAGAAGTCTCTCAGTTGAAAATGAGAAGAACTAATAAGTATCTTTTTAAATGAATGATTTGTTTTCATAAAATCCAGGAAATTACATTTGTACTGAATTCTAGTTTTGATATGCAATATTTAAACCAAAATGTCATGAGTTTTACTTGACCCCCTTTCAATTTGCCACTTGTTTTTCAACTGCTTTTACCTGAGGGTTAAAAACAATAATTACAAAAATACATGGACCACTGTTAACTGACCCTTCCCCCTGGCCTTCCTCACCCCTCACCCCTAGAAAGTCCTGTGTCCCTACCTCATCAGTACAGCTACAAGGCTTGGTCCATTCTGTCCCCAATTGTAGCTATCCCTTTCTCTGGGTGTGTCCTGATAATTTCTCCTGCAAAACCACCTGCGTCTGCACAAAACCTCATCTTCCTCCTCTGTTATGAAGAGCCTCCACCTGGAATAAATGGGTCATTGTTCAAGTGTGAGGAAGGAAAGAACAAACCTTTGGGAATGGCCTACTTAACACAACGTCCAAGAGCAGCGGCAACAAAAGTGCCTTCCTCGGGCATCAGGGCCTCCAACAGACCTTCTCCTCAGCATAGATGAGGCTCCCTCTCCACCCAAGTGGAGGACAAGCTTCCAGGGCTGGGTTCTGAGGAAACCAGGCCCAGGCTTCACAGGCCTGTGCACCATCTAGGGCAGAAAGCAGGATTCGGCACCCTCTAGTGGCCTTAGGAGCTCAGGGCAGGATCCTTGTCTTCATTGTGCAAGGTGACTTTGTGCTCCCTGGTGACCTCCTACTGATTCACTGGCAAAAACTCCTGCTTTTTCATCTAGGTTATTCACTATCTTATATTGTTCAGAGTATTCTCTTGGGATGCCTTTTCTTTCTGTAAGGCAGATGACCCCATGTTCAACTCTTATAGTTTGGGTCTTACCTTTTAATTGGCTGATCTTTTTGAAAAGCCAACTTTTGGATTTTATGGATTTTACCACTGTTTTTCTATTTTGTAGTTCACTTTTTCCTTTTTTATTTTTTTGGTATGAGTGATTGAACCCAGGAGTGCTTAACCACTGAGACCCATCCCCAGTCCTTCTGTAATATTTTTATTTAGAGTCAGGGTCTTGCTGAGTTGCTGAGGCTAGATTTGAACACATGATCCTCCACAGCTACAGAGATTACAGGCATGTACCATGGCACAAGTCATTATTTTCATTCTTAATCTTTGTTATTTCCTTCTTTCATCTAATATTGTGTTTAGTTTGTAATTTTCTAGGCCATTATTCTGTAATTGCATTACTGTCATGAAGAAAATCCAGAGTCCAACAAGCAAAGAAGAAGATGAAAAACATTTTTCCATAAGGAAAATATAACTTAAAATCACAATGAGAATCAAAGGGCATAGGGGAGATACCCAGACTGCTGAAGCTGAAGGATCATTGGGGCCTAAGAGTAAGAGAGGAGACGGCACAACATAGCAAGACCCCATCTCAACACGCAC
>NW_025999870.1:2750537-2812500 GCF_001458135.2 Marmota marmota marmota
TGAACAGACAACCCCAGCCAGAGCAAAAAGGAGACTGCGCCAGGACAGGAACAGCATCCCCAGCAGAAGCAATGGTCACAAACTGTTGTTTTGGACTCCCTTTTAATACTTGTTCCAATTTCTTCTGTCTTGATAATTTTCTGGTGCCATAAATGCTTTAATATTTTTCTCAATCTATTTGAAACCCTCTCCTAGGAGGCATCTTTTAGTACCTGGCTCTGAGATGGTATGAAAAAGAAGAAAGCAGCCTCGACCTCCAGCAGTTGGCCTGTCTATCAGCGGGGCTTGCTGTTGCCAGGACCAAGTTTGACACATGCAGCATGGCCCTAAATTCCTAGTGCAGCACAAGCAATTTCATAGAGCATCAACATGCACCTAATTCAATGTGAAATGAGTAATCAGGACCAAAAATGAAGTCTGATCTCTAACCATGTCTGAACACAGATGAAAGGTGAACATAGATTAATTCATAGAAGTGACCAATCATCCCTATCTCGTGAACTTAAATGACTGCTTCTTTGCCCCCAATTAATATTCACCTCCCTCTAGGCTTCCCTTTTCTGCATAAGATGTAAGAAGACCACCACCAATTGAATTTCCTGCTTCCTGACAGTGTCCACTCTACAAAAGAGCCCCTCTTGTCCTTAAAATGTCCCTGAAGTTCCAAATCATGGTAACGCTCCTTCTTAAAATGTCCCTTAAGTTCCAAATCTTTGTAATGTTCCTTATCAAAAGTGATCCCAGTGTTCCCCTCCTGTTTTCCCTGACTGCTATAGGGACTGCACCCAAGTGGTGTTAAATAGTCATATTCTTCGGTTTGGTTTTGGTTTTATCTGCAGGGCCTGCACAGAATGTATGAAATCAGACTGAGATCTCATTGTAGGATGATGAATTTTACCAGGGAAATTGAGGAATGCAGTTATTCAATGTAGTAAGATCTGAGCTAGACTTAACAAGTGAGAAGAAGCCTTGGCCACAAAAAAAAATAGGTTTATTTCATAGATAAAGTTCTTGTCAGTGCCAGAGCCAGGGCCAGGAATCAAGGGCTAGAGCCAAGTCCACAGAGGCAGATGAGAATAGCCCCTGCCTGGTGCACCAGGCTGACAAGAGAGAGTAGCCAGAGCCAGGAAAAGCCCCCAGAGAAGCTCTCCTCTGCAGGCCAGCAACTCCCCTCAAGGGTGCAGTGGCTATTCCCACTGCAAAGATTGCTCTTTGTATGGACTGACCCCTGTGCTACCTGGCACACATCCAGTGGGGTCCAGCCAATGTGATCATGAGAACCAAGCTTGATATTTGTAACATGCCACAAGGTGTGGGGAGAATGTTCTCACAGAGATGACATGTTCAGATCTGCAAGATCACAAAGATAGGTGGGACACCGCAGGGCCATGCTACACTTTGCCCCTTCTCTTTCTAAGAGTCTCTGGAAAGGCTTTTTGGGATATGGGGGAAAAGAAGGATGTCACAGACGGTGCTGAGGACCCTAGATCCCCAATTCTGCCATCAACGAAGTACATCCATTTGTGAATGATTTCTTTGGAAATGCTCAGGGGCTGGGGGTGGGGGTGAGGGTACAAAATACAAAAGGATCGATTCAAAACAGAACCCAGAGGCCTGCAATCAGAGTGCAACGGATCAATGAGGGTGTTTCAGGAGAATTCAGGAAACCCTGGACTGAGGAACCTGACCCTGAGGACAGAGGAGGAGCCAGACCCGACGGGGACAACAGGTGAATTTGGCAAGCCTGAGTGACCAGGCCCTAAGAGGGAGGGTCCCCTCCGGAGGGTCCCCTCCCCAGCCTCCTGCAAGACCTCCGGCACTCACTGGGGCTGGACAGGAGCACCTGGCTCCAGGGCGCTCCTGCGGTGCTCACCAGGCGGCTGACAAGGCGCTGACTGAGCCCAGGGCTGGGGAACTGCCACACAGCGAGTCCTCAACGGCTATCTGTGCACGGGCAGGTCAGTTGCCAGCCTCAGCCAATCAGCGCTCAGCCCCACCGGCTGGACCAATAGCAGTTCCATTTGCTCCCCATTCAAAATAGTGGGCGTGGAGCGCGGATGCGCGCGACTTCTCAGGCCAGAGCAGAGCCAGGGAGGAAGGAGAGAGTTCAGGGAAGGTCCCATGATCAGGGCTTTCCTCAGCTCTTCTACTCTTTGGGACTGAGGTGGGATCTTCAGAGACCCCCTCATGGCTGGGGATGGCTCACCTTCAACTCTCTCCCTGAGTTACTAAAGTAAAATTCACGTTTAATAGTCACCCTCTGTCCGTTTTGAAGTGTACAACCCAGTGTGATTTAGTAAACTTGTAACTTTGGAAAATCATCACCGCCATCTAGTCAAGAATATCCTCACCATCCCAAATGGAAACCTCCTTACCATCCAGCTGTCATCCCCACTCCCCACACCAAGTCACTGCTAATCACTAATCTGCTTGCTGTCTCTACAGGTTGGCCTATTCTGGAGATTTCATATCAATGAACTCATGCAATAAATGGCCCCTGTGCCTCTCTTTGCATAATGGTTCCAAGGTTCATCCATGTTGTAGCCAATCTGTCAGGTCCTCTTCCTTTTACGGCTGGATAATATTCCATTATATGAATAAACTATATGAATTCTACGATCCATCAGCTCGTGGTTATCTGCCATGTCTATGTGAAGTGTGTTGCCATGAAAATTCTTGGACAAGTTTGTATAAATAGCCATTTAAATACTTTTTAAAATTAATTTATTTTAAGTTGTAGTTGGACACAATATCTTTATTTTACTTACTTATTTTTATGTGGTGCTGAGGACCAAACTCAGGATCTCACATGTGCTAGGTGAGCCCTTTACCACTGAGCCACAACCCCAGCCACATTTTAAAAACATATCTTTATTTTGTTTATTTATTTATTTTTTACGTGGTGCTTAGGATCAAACCCAGTGCCTCACATGTGCGAGGCAAGTGCTCTGCCACTAAGCCACAATCCCAACCCCACATTTTAATGCTCTTTTATATATGCACATAGAAGTTGAGTTGCCAGGTCTAAGGTAATTATAGATTTGACTTGTTGAGGATCACATAGTTGAAGCATTTTACAATTCTCCAGGCATGTATGCCAACACTAGTTAATTTATGGGTTTCTTTTTTTTTTTTTATTCCAGCCATCTTAGTGGTGGGAGGTGGTATTCCATTGTGGTTGTCATCTGCATTTCCCTAGAGACAGGAACATCTTTTCACATTTTGTTGGCCATTTTATATCTTCTTTGGAGAAATGTCTAGTTCAGTCATTTGTCCATTTTTAGTTACGTTGTCTATTCTTTGTTAAGAGTCCAACCCTCCCCTCTCTCTGTGAATATAAACTCAATATTTTATTGTCTTCATAATAAAACACAAGGTCAAACTAAGAACTGTATCATTTGATGTTAGGATGGCCTTAGGCCTGAGCCTAAGCAACTCCATTTTTAAAACTCCAGTTTTTAAAATAGAGTTTTAAACTGCAGTCTCACCAGGCACACCCACAGAGCCCTCCAGTATGGCCACAAACAAGTTACTTCCCCTCACCCTAATAAGCAGAGGGAAGACCCTGGCAGGCTGTCCTCCCCTGATAAGAGGAAAAGGAGAGAAGATCAGGGTGGAGACCACCAGACCAGATGTTTCTGACCCTAGGGTAAATGATGTCGCTAAGAAATCTAGTGGTAGCTGATAAGGATTGAAAGGAGGGGTCAAAAAATCTCCCAAATTTAGTATAAATAATGGAGCAAATGAACAGGGATTCAGCCAGCCAAAACAAGGATGCACTCCAGCTGGAGAGCCTGATGAGGACCTGACATCCCATCACTTGTCATCATTTCCTGAGCCTCTGCGTGATCCTCACCACTCTCAAACTCTACCACATTGTCTGGACCTGGGTGAGAGCCGCAACTTCTTCATATGACCCTCTTCTCAACTGGTCATCCACTCCATGCCAGGAAAAGCCTGCCTTGGTTCTGGACCTGAGTGAGGTCTGCGGTCTGAGTGAGTGTGCATCTGCTGGACATAAGGCCTAAAGCTTAAGACTTTTGAACTTAGCATGAAGAGGAAATGTCTGTCATTAGCCGGTCATGATTAAGTGTGCTTTGCAGTCCCTAGAATTAATCTAGAATTGTTTGCTGTGAAGTGATTTTGTCTATTGCAGTACCTATCATTAAGGATTGTCATTTTCTTGATTAAAAACTTATAGAGTGAAACCTTATTGAGTAATTTGAGTGAATAAAGCATTAAAAGGCAGACGCATGTAGACATTCTTTATTTCTCCCCTCGACTGCATATGTCACAATTTTGCCCCCTCGAGACAATTGGTGTAGTCGGCAGTCAAGGAAAGAGACAAATAATGTCTGTGAGAATTGTCTTGTCCTGCCTGTGTGACAACCACATATAGAATTCAGAAACTTTTTCTAAACACAGTGAAACTTATAATATTTACACTGACAATTATAGCAATAAACCTAATAGGACATTACACCTTCTGCAAAGACATATACCAAATTGGTAATAACACCACACAGATACACCATCATATAGCAAACTACACAATCTGCCTCCTAGACAGATACATACAATAACACGTGAACTGCATGAAAAAGTGCATCCACAGACATCTAGAAAATCAAATTGCATAAGCACTAAAGCAGATAGACACAAACATATCTTTTATGTGGTATTGTAGGAAAAAGTATATTAAATTGATCTATAGCATATTGACAAAATAAAGAAATTACAGAACATCTTTAAAAAGAAAGTAAGTAACCAGGAAGTTAGCTCTGCTAGTCCCTGGAGAGAATTAGAGAACAGTGCAAGGGAAACTGCCAGGATTTAACAAGGGAACTAAAGGAATTGATATCCCCCTATCCCACCCAGAGGTAGTTCAGCCAATCATTGCTAGAGCCACTCCAAAAGAAATCCCAGGATTGCTAGTTAAAACTATTAATGACATAGATGAAGATAGAACCAAAGGTTAAAACTTTAGTAAGAAAGGCCCTAGAAAGGCAAAAAAGTCACCCAGATAATCGTGAAGTTTTATAGGTAACTACACAAAAGGTGACCAAAATGCCAAGGAAAAAGGGGTCAGAAGATAGTGATAATGAAGAGGAAGTGGAAACGAGACCTTTTAGTAGAATAGAGCTGCAGCAGTTAAGGAATGAATTTGCCCAGAAAGTGGAGCAAGATGTAGAATTTTTATTAAGACTGTGGGAACATGGAGCCCATGCCATCAGAGTTCATGGAGATGAAATGCATACAATAAGATCTATACTAGAAAATGAATCTATATATGAGGCTTTAGTGGCTGAAACTAGTGAGAAAAGACTGCAGAAACACACTGTTCTGTAATGGGTAGCATTAGCTTAGGAGAGGGCATTTCCTGTGATATATATAAGCAGTTTTAAATCACAGGTACAATGGACTACATATCAACAGGCTATTAAATTAACTAGAAAATTACAATATACAATATACACACATGTAACACGCCATTACAGGCAGAGCTGTTACCTCGGATGAAAAGACTAATAATTAGTCAGATTAACTGTAACATTAGCATTACAAGGTATGCATACACTACAAGATGTGGTTACTTATTGTAAAGAAGACAAAGAGCTGGATGGTGCTAGATCTTTTTCTTTCCCAATTCAACCCTCACCACACCAGTTTAGTTTTCCTCCTCAGTTCTCACAAAACCACATCAGATTCCCTAATTATAACAACAGACAGCAAAGGCAGCCTTGGGTAAACATGGAGCCTCCCAGATGAAGGGCCCCATCAGGATGGAATTCCACACCCAGGAGGCCCAGGAGCAGTACACCATTCAGAGGACAAGGACAGATATGCCAATCAGGAGGCAGATTTCATTCAAACAGACGACCCACAGCAAACAACAAAAAAAAGAACACAAAACAACAACTTCCCCAAACACAACAGCAACTTCAGGCACACAACTTACAACAAGAACATGACATTCAACAGACAAGGAAACTCAGAAGTCAGACAGCATTTTCAATATTAGGGATAATAGAATATATATAGATTAACCTTTAATACTCTCAGAAAAAAAGCAGGAAAAATAGAAATACATAAATTCCTAATAGATACAGGAAACCAAGTAATTATTTTGGGAATAACATATAATACTATGCAAAGTGATCATAAGATCATAGGAATAGGGAACATAGAAACTAATGCAAAATGGAAAAATGTAACTATCCATTTATGGGACAGAGAAATCACTAAAACCAAGATACTTTTAGCTGAAACTCCTTTTAAGGTCCTAGAAATGGAGCTGATACCTGAAATTTTTCATCATAGATAACTTATAAAAAGTTTAAAAATAATATGACCAAGTCTCAGACACACTTAGTTTCTTTACTAATGGACCCCATAGTCCTACCTAAAATTAAATATAACTTCACAAAGCAATACCCAATAACAGGAGGGCACACTGAAATAACTAATAAAATTGAAGAATTATTGAGGGAAGACATCATAGAAAGAACTATCTCATTTGACTATAATAGCCCAGTTTGGCCTATCTTAAAACCTAATGGTAAATGGAGATTTAAAGTAGACTACAGAGCAGTCAATGCACTGACACCATAGATGCCAGGAGACTTGCCAGATATTACCACAATCTTACAACAAATACCCTCCACCAATTTTAAATTTTTTGTAACTATAGATTTGTCAGATATGTTCTTTGCTATCCCCATAGCAGAAGAATCCAGAGAGGTTACCACAATTATGTGGAATTCCATGCAGTATCGCTTCAAAAGAAGCCACTAATAGCACATATTGCACTATCAGAATCCCTTAAGATCTTAAAATTAAAGATGTCTCAATATATACATATGTAGATGATATACTAATAGCTGGATATGATAAACAACATCTGCACGAAATGTCAAAGAAAGTAATTAAACATCTGACAGCAAAACGATGGACAATCAAAAGAGAGAAAGTATAGGGACCAGATCAAACAGTAAAATTTTTAGGAGTTATGATCACAGTAGAAGGAAGGCAAGTCCCAGATTGAATTATGGATAGAATATTGGGACTACAACTTCCTACCAATAAGAAAGAAGCACAACAATTGATAGGAATATTAGCATATTGGTGCAACCATATACCATATTTAAATCTTATTTTACAACCAATACATGCAATAACAAGGAAATCACAGGATTTTTCTAGTAATCACATCATCAAAAAGCTTTATTTATATTAAAACAATATATAACAGAATTTAGAAAATTGCATAACCTCCAAGGAACTATGATTGTGGACATCATTTTCACACAGGACTATTGTATATGGGGACTTTATAATAACAAAACTAAGTCCCAACCAATAGTAGTCTTTTGTAAAAGATTTCCATATGCATCCAATTGATATTCATCATTTGAAAAATTGGCATGGGTTGCCTTTGAGGCACTAAAACAAGCTAAAACTATGGCCAATGATCACATTATATTAAGAACTCCAATTTCACTTAAAGACTGGTGTAAACTCACCCCCAAAGAGACACAAAATATTGGATGGGAAAAGAAAGTTCTGATGTGGCAATGATACTACAACAATTTCTACAAGAGGAGGATTAAAAAGTAGGCACATATAAAATCACAGAAGAAGTAGCAAAGCTACCATTTTTACCAGTGCCTGATATCCCAACACAACCCACACTGAAAAATATAGGCACATGGGGACCTGCATACAATGAAAATATACAAAATGCATGGCTTACAGGTGGATCAAGTACAGTAGTGAAAGGAGTTGCTAAGAGGAAACCAGCAGCATAGAACCCTAAGACAGGGAAGATCTTGACAGAGCAAGGAGAACACAAATCAGTACAACATGCAGAACTAATAGCAGTTGTATTAGTCTTTAGAGAGGACTGGTTAACAAAATGCAAAGATATATATATTTATACAGATTCATGGTGTGTTGCAAATGGCATAGCACCATGGTCGGGGAAATGGGCTTCTTCAGACTTCCATATCAATGGAAAACCTTTATGGTCAAGAGATATATGGAAAGAACTATATGAACCCAGTACAAAAATTAACATAAAACTTACACATGTAGATGCACATACAAACAGGGACACAGACACCAGTACACTTAACAACACAGTAGACAAATTATCAAAAATAGCCACTATCAAGCTACAAAGGAATTGGGAACTAAAACCCACCAAAGATCCTTTTAAATTTAAATTTAAAGGAACATGGAAAAACATCTAACCTGATAATACAATAGTAAACATTATTGAACATGACATTATAAAGTTACATGAGCAATTATGTCATATAGGAGTACATGCATTATATGACTAGTTCCAAAGGCAGAACTTAGATGTAACATGGAATGCCATCAAAACTGTTTTACGCAGGTGCACCACATGCCCAAAAATGAAATTGAGATTTAATCTACATAAAATTCCCCAACCAGATTTAGAATATAAAATCTTTAATTGTAGAATACAAATTTACTTCATAGGACCTCTTAAGGATTTTCAGAAAAATTATGTTGCCACATGTATAGGTATTGGGATGACACTTTCAGCTGACAAACCAACACAACACATCAGTATAGAACTTATCCTACCTTGGATAGCAGCTTATGGCATACCCACTATCACAGAATCTGATCAGGGAACCCATTTCACAGGAAAACTAGTCAAACACCTAATAACAACTCTTGATATACAATGGAATTATCATCTGGCATACAATACAACAGCAGCAGGGAATATAGAAAGATGAAATGGATTACTTAAAAATGAACTGCTTTCCCACAAAGGGGAACCCTTACAGAAAGCCCTACAAGAAGCTACAATGAATTTAAACAGTAAACCTAGGAGAAACAGACTTTCCCCAGTTGAGGAAGTTATAGCTAGACAAGATATTCCCCTCACTTTCAATACACAGGATAACCCCATATTATTACCATACAAAATAAACAGGAGAGATAGGAAAAATTTTAGCACTGCACCAGGAGAAATCATAGCACAAGGCACAGAAAATACTGTGTGGACAACATCAGGAAAAGGAGAGTTAAAACTCACCAAATAGCATTGACCTGTGGCGCGCTCCGCGGTTCCTAAGCCTGAAGTTTTAGTCGCGGTGGAGGCAGTCGGAAAACAGTAAGATGTCATTGGTCAGAGTGAACCGTTACTGTCCCCGGGGAAGTGGAAGAAAAACACTGAAAGTGAAGAAGAAGAAAACTTCAGTGAAGCAAGAATGGGATAATACTGTGAATGATCTAACAGTTCATCGGGCAACTCCTGAAGATCTGGTACGTCGTCATGAAATACATAAATCGAAGAATAGAGCTTTAGTGCACTGGGAACTCCAAGAAAACGCTTTGAAGAGAAAATGGAGGAAGCAGAAACTAGAATCTTCAAGTCTTGAGAAAAGAAGATTGTCTATCATGAGAGAGGTAATGCTAAAATGCATTACCTTTAGAATTAGAGGAAAGAGATAAATAGGTTTCTTTTTCCCTCAACTTGATTGATATTATAGAGACTAGTTATTACTATATCTATAGATCTACATGTAGATTTTTAAAGTAGCAGCAAATGATGATTTGGCAGTTTGAATTCTTGGTCCACAACTTACTAGCTGTGTAACTTTAAGCAATTTATTTACTTTCTTAGCCTGAATTTTCTCATCTATAAAATGCCTTCTTTTGAGATTTTAATGATATAATACTTATATAGTGATCAGCACAGTCCTTGGTAAATAATTAGTTCCTTTTATATGTAAACTGGTATAGTTATTTTTCTCAGTTCAACAGCAGTGCTGTTAAGTTACTTAGCAAAACAACAAAAAATGAATGCTGTGTCCTTTATGGTTAGTAAACTACAAACCTGTGTGATTCCACACAGGTATTTGGCTTAACCTTTTGCCCAATATAGGGTTTTTGGACAAGTAATCAGATAATATATGGATAAACAATGTGGGAAATAAGAGGAGACTATAACCATAATTTTTTTTCTTTTAAATTTGAGCTGAAATCATTGTAAAGAAATGTATATTGTGCTTCTTGTTCAGATTAGAGTCTCTGACACTTAGCTGTCTGGGTAATCTTTCATTGCAGGTGTAAATCACACTGTTTTTTTCAGAAATTTATTAGGGTTTTTAATGAAAAAAGGAAGTCTTCATTTTATACATCATCAGGAAAAATTATACCTACCAAATAAATGTTTCTTGTCCTTGAGAAAAGAACAGTGAATTGAAAAGAGAATGCTCCTTTCCAGATAAATATATTTTGGTGATTTTGGACAAGTTCACACACATTTAAATGTGATATGCTAATTCTCTTCAAAAGTCCTAAAAATACACATCTGACCAGGAAAGAAACCCAGTCCCCCTGAAATGTATCAGACTCTGAGCTTTTGTTTTCCTTCTCCAGTGGCTCCTGCTCATGTCCTGAATTTCTCATATAAGTAATAGATGTGGTAGAAGTAAGGTATTGGAAGTTGAGTGGTGAGAGGATGAATAAGGTTGCTCTGCCTTCTTTTGGTAGTGCAGCTTCCTTCAGTTCTAGTGTAGTGGTTCTGCACATTAGAATTACCGCGGTTGAGAAGCTCCATTAAAAAATTATTGCTGTATCTAGAGGCTGAAGTTGTAGTTTAGTGGAAGAGTGCTTGCTTAGAATGTGTGAGGCAGTGGGTTCGATTCTTAGCATTATATATAAATAAATAAAATAAAGATCCATCAACAACTAAAAAATGTTTAAAAAAAATTATTACTGTATCTGGACCTTTTACCCAGAGTGTCTGATTTAGTTGACTTGGAGTGTGATTCCACACAGGTATTTTCTAGACAGTTTCCTGTGTGATTTTAATGCGCTGGAGGGGTTGAAAACCTTTGCTCTGAATGGGATTCACTTGTTTCTCTTCTCTTTAACAATGTATTTTGGAATTTATTTCATGTTAATACTTAGAAATCAACCTTTTCTGTGTGTGTGTGTGTGTGTGTGTGTGTGTGTTGCTGAGGATTAAATCTAGGGCCTTGTGCATGCTAGGTAAGCACTCTTCCATGGAGCTACAAAGAGAGCCCTCTAATTTTTCTTTTTAACTCCCAGTAGTGTATAAATATACTAAAGCTTATTTATCATGCTTTTTTGGTGGACACTTAGGTTTTATATTATAATGCAGTGTAAATTTCTGGAACAAAAATCCTCAAAACATAGTCATTTAAACCAAATAAAGATTTATTTCTCTTTTATAAAATAGTTCATTTGTAAATGGTATTTGGTGGGAGACCTGTAGTCCTTCATTACATGACTTCTGTCTTGAGTATAGAATGACTGTTGCAGCTTTCTTCAGTTGTATGCAAGCCAGCAAAGAGAGGAAAAGACAATGTACTCCTTTTACATACCATCCAGAAATGTTAGTATCTGTCCTGGTGGCCAGAAAGTCATTGCATGACCATTCTCACTTGCAAAGATGGTTGGAAATCTACCTATATACTTGCTAAAACTTGGGAGTCCTGCTGTTAAAGCACAAAGCAGAAGAAAGGGTATTAGTGGATAAGTAGCAATGTATGCCACCCACAGATTGCTTCCTACCTTGCTACTATAAATAATGTAATGAATATTCTTAAGTATGTTTTTGGAGATATATATTTGTAAGATAAATTATTAAGAATTGCTGAGTCAAAGGATAAGTGTATCTTTTATTTCAGTGTTACTAAATTTGTAATGTCTATGTTTAAGGGATGTCATAATATTAAAAAAATTCTCAATAAGAATATTCATGTAGGCTTAATCATTATACACTGAAGCTCTCAGGACTCATCCCCCTGAAACTGGACTCCTAGATTAATATAAATCAAGAGGAAAGCTCTTTGGCCAGTATAATCTTAGATTTCATTTACTGTATGATATAATAGGCCATAGGAATCAAGCACAATTAAGGTTCAAATTTAAGAGGAAGGGAGCCTTTCATAAAGCCTTTTATAAATTCCGAAAGTGTAATAAATTCCTAAGTATCTTTGTAATTTCTCAATTTCATCTGGTTTCTGTTACCATGCAATAAAAGGGCTAGGATGAGGAGTTTCCGATAATGTTTTTTCTGGGCTCCTGACTGATCCTTTGAAAATCTAAGATGTACACCACTACTTATAAGTTTAATTTTTTGCTCTGCAAATCCATCTGGAGTATAAATATATACAGATGGGTTTACAGAGATCAGTTTACCTATCAAGAGAATTGTTTTGTGAGAGGAGTGATAAATCTCCAAAGAGCAAAGAAAATCCAGCACATAGATCTTTGGTCATTCAAACCATGTACCCAAGGAGCTTGGTCAGAGGCTAGAAGAAGGGGGTAGAGCAGTAGCTTTACTTGAGACCTCAATTATAACTAGTATCAGTTGCATCTCTGTAATTTCCTTCTGTTTCTTGGTTTTGTTAGATCAGTACTCTCTTTTTAAAAAAATATAGTGAACTCTTAAAAACTTCCATTAGGATTTGATTCCTATCACCACAAAAATAAATAAACAACAACAATAACAAAAAATCTCTTGTCATTAAGAGGTAAATTTTTATAATTTTTTCTAGTGTAGTGATAGATTAATAGATCACATTATTTCCTAAGCTTTTAATTGCATGCACTTGTAAGAGGACTCATCAGTGATAGAAATTTGGTTTATAGGATAATATAATTTACATCATAACAGTAGCTAAAGCTTCTCTAGAGTGCTGCATAAGTTTCCAGTGTGTCTACATCCTTGTAGCATCTCTGTAGGATTGAGGAGGTGTTTGAAACTTGGGAAATTAAGTTTAAAGAGGTTGGATTTTGCTTAGCATTTTTTTGTCTGGGCCTAGAACTCCAGTCTTCCAGCTCCAAATGTGCTCTTGATCTTACCCTTCCAAAGCTTACTCTTTGTGGAAGGAATAAATTCAGGACTTCATTCTTATCAACTGAGCTAGCTGACCTGCTTGGCCACAGCAAGTGAAGAAGGGGAAAAGTAACTTATTTTTCTTTCTGTATCATAAAACTACAACTGAGGTTATATTGTGTAATTATTTCCATGATACAGAAAAATTCTGGTAGGAATATTTGTTACCAGATGTTTTGACTTGAGTCAGTGTTGGAAACTAGGTAGCTTCTTAATTTTGAGACTCCTTTCAATTTAAGAATGCCATCTGGTGGTGGTAGATGGGAGTTGACTCATTTTTGGCCTGTGGCTTTGCTTGTAATTATGAAAGTTCTGTCCTGGAAAAGCGTGTAATCAGAAGCAGGAATGTAATGTGATTTTTTTTTTTTTTTTAGTTTCCAAATCTTTGGGATTAAAAAAACAACTTTTTTAAAACACAGAGACATCACCTTTTTGTTTAATTCTAACACTCATTTTTTTTTTTATGTAACTCATGACCCAGTGTAGATTATGAAATCATTTTGAAACACCTCTGAGTTTATGGCTCAAAGATTTTTATATTTGATCTTTTTTTTTCAAATTGTGGATGATAATTTGTTAATGGATTATGAAGTTGAGTTAGTATCTTGTCACCATCATTAAAAAATAGAAGTGAAAAAGAAAATATAATAGTACTTTTAATGCAGAAAGTTTGTTAAAAAACTTTTGTTTCATATACATTTACATGTATGTGAGTGTTCTGGGTTACAATTTTAATATGTATTACTTTGGATTGCAGCCAACCATTTGCAAACTACTAATTATTGTGATAGCCCCATCTACTGGTACTAAAGGATATTGTAACTGAAGGATTTTAGGTGGTGGTTTATGGTTTATGCTCTGTGCCTTTGTATAGTCTTTTCCTTTGTGATTTGAAGAGTATATATATATTTTTTTTTCTGAGTAATATTTGTTATTAACACATGTCTAGATTCTTTCTGATCAATACCAGATGCAGGATGTTTTGGAGAAATCTGATCATTTGTTGGCTGCAGCAAAAAATCTGTTTGATGTTCCTCGTAAACGCACAGGTAAATAGTTAATTAAAATAAAGCTTCTTTTTCTTATTAAAAAAAAAAACTCACCAAATAAAAGACATATACCAATAAGCACCCATACTATGGTAAATTTGACTTGCTACGAGGACATCAGTTTTTAAGATAGATAATGACTCATTTCCAACAGCTGAGACATGGCATTAGGTACACAACCATATAAATATCCTGTAATTATTGCAGATCCCATACCTCAGCCTTAAAAAATGGTGAAACAAATTTGGCCATCTCCAAAACAGGGATACCTATATTGGGATTATCTTTACTTCAAAACAATGTTCATTGACAGGTACACTGCACAGTTTCTACCCTCACACACCCCTGATGTACAGCCTTACACAAGAGAAACCTCACAAGCATTCTTAGAGTACTCTTGCTTTAACTACAATCATAAGAATTTAACTATGTACAGAACATAAAAACAAACAATGTTGGAGGTATACTTCAATCTATAGACACCAAATATAATTTCTTAAGAAAAATAGCACAAGATACCACCTTCACACATTTCCATAATTTCACACATTATGCTAATAAATCATATCTTTGCAAGGATAAGAAGGAAAACTATACATTAGAATCAGCATGTATAGGGTGGGTCCAAGATGGAGGAGTAGAGGAGATACCAGTTATGGCTGTTCTGTGCATAAATCCAAGAAAGCTATTCTAACCACAGCATGAGGACATCCCAGCTCCCCCTGCCCAGTTCACCAGAGACCCCGTTGTGGAAAACAGACCAACTCCATCTTGGAAATCCTTTCTTGCCATCTTTTGGTGAGCATGGCTACCAGCGAGGATCTGCGACTGAACAAGTGATGTATTATTGATATTGGGAACTGTCAACATTGTCCTTCCCCGCAAAGGAGGTATCTTGGAACTATACAAGAGCACTACAAATCTGTAGGATAAAAACAAAAATACACCATTCCCACAGAGCAGGAAAGAAATGCGAGCAACATGAAAAGACAAAGGAAGAAAGTACCACAAACAATTCAAGACAACACATCATTAGAAGAATTAGCAGAAAAAGTGACAGAGAAAGATTTCAGGATTTACATGATTCAGACATTTTGGAATCTCAAAAACATTAGACAATAAATACAGACAGTGAATGATCACTTTGACAATGAGCTACATAAACAAATCCAAGAAGCAAAAGATCAGCTCTACAGGGAGATAGAGGTTTAAAAAAATAAACAGAAATACTTGAAATGAAAAAAATAATAAACCTAATTAAAACCACAAATGAGAGCATCACCAGCAGAGTAGATAGCTTAGAAGATAAGACATCAGACAATGAAGACAAAGTATATCATCTTGAAGAGAACATATACAGCACAAAAAAAATGATTAAAAAACTAGAGCAGAACATCCAAAAAATTTGGGATAGCATAGAAAGACCAAATTTAAGAGTTATTTGGATAGAGGAAGGCATAGAGGTCCAAACCAAAGAAATGAGCAAACTGTTCAATGAAATAATATCAGAAAACTTTCTAGACATGAAGAATGAAATGGAAATGCAAATCCAAGAAGCCTACAGGATGCCAAATGTGGAAAATCACAACAGATCCACCCACACACAGAATAAGGAGAGAATTTTAAAAGCCACAAGAGAAACTAATCAGATTACATAGAGGGGTAAACCAGTTAGGATAACGGCGGATTTTTCAACACAGACTCTGAAAGCTAGAAGATCCTAGAACAACATATTTCAACCTCTGAAAGATAATGGGTTCCGACCAAGAATCTTGTATCCAGCAAAACTATGCTTCAGATTAGAAGATGAAATAAAAACCTTCCATGATAAACAAAAGATAAAAGAATTTACAGCTAGAAAACTGGCACTACAAAACATCCTTGGCAAAATATTCATGAAGAGGAAAGGAAAAACAACAATGAAAACCAGCAGAGGGAGGTAGCAGACTAAAGGAAAAACTAATCAAAGAGGAATACCAAGTCAAGTTAAAAAAAAAATTTGGCTGCAAATATAAATCATGTATCAATAGTAACCCTAAATGTTAATGGATTGAGCTCAACAATGAAAAAACATAGGCTAGCAGATTGGATTTTTTAAAAAAAAGAGCCAGCAATATGCTGCCTACAGGAGACTCATCTGATAGGAAAAGACACACAGACTGAAGGTGAAAGGTTGGGAAAAATCATACCACTTGGACTGCTGAAGCAAACAGGGGATTCCATACTCATATCAAATAAAGTAGACTTTAAGCCAAAGTTAATCAAAAAGAATAAAGATGGACATTACATACTGCTCAAGGGAACCATACACCAACAAGACATAACAATCATAAATATATATACCTCAAACAATGGTGCAGATATGTTCATCAAACAAACTCTTCTCAAGTTCAAGAGTCAAATTGACCACAACACAATAAACTTGTGTAACTTTAACACATCTCTCTCACCACTGGACGGGTCTTCCAAACAAAAGTTGAATAAAGAAACTATAGAGCTCAATAACACAAATAATAACTTAGACTTAACTGACATATATAGGATATATCAATCAGCATCAAGCAGATACACTTTCTTCTCAGCAGCACATAGATGCATCTCAAAAATAGATCATATACTATGCCAAAAAGCAACTCTCAGCAAATACAAAGGAGTAGAGATACTACCATGCATTTTATCTGATCATAATGGAATGAAATTGGAAATCAATGACAAAATAAAAAATAAAAATTCTGCATCATTTTAAGACTGAACAATATGCTACTAAATGAACAATGGTTTACAGAAGACATCAAAGAGGAGATTAAAAAATTCTTAGTGGTAAATGAAAACACAGACACAACACATTGAAATCTCTGGGACAGTATGAAAGCAGTACTAAGAGCAAAATTCATTGCATGGAGTTCATTCCTAAAAAGAAGAAAAAGCCAACAAATAAATGACCTCACCCTACATCTCAATGCCCTAGGAAAAAAAAGAACAAATCAGCAGCAAAAGCAGTAGAAGGGAAGGAATAATTAAAATCAGAGCTGAAATCAATGAAATCAAAACAAAAGAAACATTGAAAAAATAGACAAAAGTAAAAGTTGTTTTTTTGAAAAAATAAATAAAATTGACAGATCCTTAGCCAGGCTAATGAAGAGGAGAGAGAGAACTCAAATTACTAGCATATGCGATGAAAAAGGGAATATCACAACAGACACTACAGAAATACAAAAGATAATTAGAAATTATTTTGAAACCATATACTCTAATAAAATAGAAGATAGTGAAGGCATTGATAAACTTCTTAAGTCATATGATCTGCCCAGATTGAGTCAGGAACAAATACACAACTTAAACAGACCAATATCAAATGAGAAAATAGAAGAAGCCATCAAAAGACTACCAACCAAGAAAAGCCCAGGACTGGATGGATACGCAGCCAAGTTTTGCAAGACCTTTAAAGAAGAACTAATACCAATACTCTTCAATTTATTTCAGGAAATAGAAAAAGAGAGAGTACTTCCAAACTCACTCTATGAGGCCAATATCACCCTGATTTCAAAACCACACAAAGACACTTCAAAGAAAGAAAACTTCAGACCAATAACTCTAATGCACATAGATGCAAAAATCCACAAAAAAATTCTGGCAGATCAAATACAAAAGCATATCAAAAAGATTTTGTACCATGATTAAGTAGAATTCATCCCAGGGATGCAAGGTTGCTTCAAAATACAGAAATCAATAAATGTAATTCATCATATCAATAGACTTAAAGATATGAATCATATGATCATCACAATAGACACAGAAAAAGCATTTGACAAAATACAGCACCCCTTTATGTTCAAAACACTAGAAAAACTAGGGATAACAGGAACATATCTTAACATTGTAAAGGCTATCTACAATAAGCCTCAGGTCAATATCATTCTAAATGGAGAAAAATTGAAGACATTCCCTCTAAAAACTGGAACAAGACAGGGATGTGCTCTCTCACCACTTCTATTCAACATAGCTCTTGAAACACTGGCCAGAGCAATTAGACCGATGAAAGAAATTAAAGGAATAAGTGTAAGAAAAGAAGAACTAAACTAGCACTATTTGCTGATGATATGATTCTATGCCTAAAAGACCCACAAAACTCCACCAGAAAACTTCTAGAACTACTAAATCAATTCAGCAAAGTAGCAGGATATAAAATCAACACCCATAAATCAAAGGCATTTCTGTATATCAGTGTGTAATCCTCTGAGAAGAAAATGAGGAAAACTACCCCATTCACAATATCCTCAAAAAAAAAGATACTTGGGAATCAACTTAACAAAAGTGGTAAAAGATTTATATAATGAAAGCTACAGAACCCTAAAGAGAGAAATCAAAAAAGAGCTTAGAAGATGGAAAGATCTACCTTGCTCTTGGATAGGCAGAATTAATATTATCAAAATGACCATACTACCAAAAGCACTATACAGGTTTAATGCAATACTGATCAAAGTCCCAATGGCATTTCTCATAGAAATAGAAAAAGCTGTCATGAAATTCATCTGAAAAAATAAGAGACCCAGAATAGCTAAAGCAATTCTAAGCATGAAGAGCAAAGCAGGAGGTGTCTCTATACTAGACCTTAAACTATCCTACAGAGCAATATTAACAAAATCAGCATGGTATTGGCATCAAAACAGGCACCAAAACCATACCAGAATAGAGGACACAGAGACTAACCCACAAACTTACAATTATCTTATTTATATTAGACAAAGGTGCCAAAAACATGCACTAGAGAAAAGATAGCATTTTCAATAAATGGTGCTGGGAAAACTGGAAACCCATATGCAACAAAATGAAATTAAACCCCTATCTCTCCATGCACAAAACTTAACTTAAAATGGATCAAGGACCTAGGAATTAAATCAGAGACTCTGAGTCTAATAGAAGAAAAAGTAGGCCCTAATCTTCTTCATGTGGGATTAGGCCCCAACTTCCTTAATCAGACTCCTATAGCACAAGAATTAAAACCAAGAATCAAAAAATGGGATGGATTCAAACTAAAAAGTTTTTTCTCAGCAAAAGAAACAATCTCTGAGGTTATCAGAGAGCCTACATTCTGGGAGTAAAGTTTTACTCCTCACACATCAGATAGAGCACTAATCTCCAGGGTAAATAAACAACTCAAGAAGCTAAGCACCGAAAAAATAAATACCCAATCAACAAATGGCCCAAGAACCTGAACAGACATTTCTCAGAAGAGGATATACAATCAATCAACAAATATATGAAAAAATGTTCATCATCTCTAGCAATCAGAGAAATGCAAATCAAAACTATTCTAAGATATCATCTCACTCCAGTCAGAATAGCAGCTATTATAAAGACAAACAACAAGTGTTGCCGAGGATGTGGGGGAAGAGGTAGACTCATACATTTCTGGTGGGACTGCAAATTGGTGCAGCCAATTTGGAAAGCAGTATGGAGATTCTTTGGAAATCTGGGAATGGAACTCCATTTTACCCAGCTATCCCTTTCCATGGACGATACCCAAAGGACATTAAAACAGCATACTACAGGGACCACAGCCACGTAATGTTTATAGAATCTCAATTCACAATAGCTAAACTGTGGAACCAAATTAGATGTCCTTCAATAGATGAATGGATAGATAAGTGTGGCAGTTATAAACAATGGAATATAACTCAGCATTATAAAAGAACAAAGTCATGGCATTTGAAGGTAAATGGATGGCATTGGAGAAAATAATGCTAAGTGAAGACAGCCAATCTCAAAAAACAAATGTGGAATGTTTTCTCTGATATAAGGGGGATGACTCATAGTGGGGTAGGGAGGGATAGCATGGGAGATTTATATTAATTCTAGACAGGGAAGAGGGGTGGGAGGTAAAGGGAGGGGGAAGGGGATTAGTGAGTATGGTGGAATATGATGATAAACATTATACAAAGTACATGTATGAAGACTTGAATTGGGTATCAACATATCATATACAAACAGAGATATGAAAAATTGTGGTATATATGTGTATTAAGAATTGTAATGCAAAAAAGAGTACAAGTATAACGGCATAAATAGATGTGAACATACTTTATATACAGAGATACAAAAAATTGTGCTCTATATGTGTAATGTGTAATAAGGATTGTAATGCATTCCACTGTTGTCATGTATTTAAAAAAATAATAAAATCAATAAAAAACAGGAAAAAATAAAACCACACACATAAAAAATCAGCATGTATAAATTAAATTTAATAAACTATACAACAGGAGAACACTTAAATTACAATGTTTCAGGGAATTGGACACACACATGGACACACAATGATACACACTGGGACTCACCTAAGCTGAATTCCATGCTTCTACAAAAGAGTCTCGTAGCATTCTTTGACTATACAGTACGTTCTAATGCATCACTCATAACACCATATAGCCCACAATATGACCCCCAAACAGAAACCCAGACACATAACAAAATGGTAGTCATGTCTCTACAAGAACTAATAAAAGTAAAAAGACTTATGAATACATCCCATAGTATAGATGACAATAAATGCATATCCAGATTATCTGTATTCTTCATGTGTGACCAAATGGCTGCAATACATATGGACAACACATTAGATTTTGAAATTCCATTAGACATAAAAACAGACAACCAACGACGCATAATACCATACCCCAACAAAGGATCAGACCATAAACTTAACATAAGTGGAGCTGTATGGAGAGAAGATTATGTATCACCAGACACACTGATGGAATCTCTACAATGGGGTGAATGTAAAAATGAATATACCTACTTCTACCCCAGGTATGAGATAAAAGCAGCAGATAAAATGCCTTTATCATGGTGGAAAACAGCAGGCATGAATTTTGATAGGGTAGTACAATATAGAGTAGATCATACTAATATTCCATACTATTTCTATGTGCTACTACCACAATGGAACAAGCCATGGGAATTAATTCAATATTATTTTGTGGCTCACGTACCTCTATTTAACAGATCTGTAATTACAAAAAGATCATAGCAGGGACAGGAACATGTATTTGTATTACCTATGTCCTTTGAAAGATGTTCCTCCAACCATGTATTATTGATAGAGGAGGTATTAATGCCACACATAAACTATTTATAGCACATTACTCATCAGGAGTGAAATTATATGGAGAAAGTCCAAGATTAACCACAATCACCAGAGCACCTTATGTAATACCAAGTATACAAATTCCTCTACAAATAATTGTAAACCCCATAATTCAGAGGATCACATTAACTATTGACACAGCAATATGTGCTAAGGAGTTATATAGGAGATGCCCTCAGAAACCAATATGGCACACTCCAACAATACAGAGACAACACATTAGGAGAACAAGGGAGATTTTAGAATGGATACTTATTGCTGGACTAGCATTAGGAGAAATTGTTAATGCAAAACATATAGAGGACTTGGATGTTAGAATTACAGCCCTGGAACACATTAGAGACAAAGAAATTCATGGACTAAAATGATTTCTAAATCTGTATACACAATCACAGAAATCATACATGAAGCTGAACTATAGAGGCAAACTATAGTTCAGACACTAATAGCCCAAAAGGAATATTATGATGCTTTTATACAGAAAATGGATAAAAATGAACATAATAGCATCCAAATATGAATGTACACAATTGGAACTGTGAGGATTATTATTATTATTAATCTGAATATCCTGACAAAAATACGTGTTTTGGTGAATGTAAAACAACCCATGAAGCAGGATGCCATTTGAGATTGGCTATCTTCACTTAGCATTATCTTCTCCAATGCCATTCATTTACCTTCAAATGCCATGATTTTGTTCTTTTATAATGCTAAGTAATATTCCATTGTTTATAACAGGATGCCATGGTATCCAACACATGGAAGTTGACATCACACACTAAATCAGGTAAAAATATAACAGCATTCTCAAACCAATGGATACAGATGAAACACACATTACAAACTAATATGGTATTGGTTGAAGATGAGGATAAACCAGACATACAATTGAAATATATGAAGCAACTTCAAAACCAGATTAAACATAATATCGAACAACTACAAAGACAGGATGCCCAAATAACACTGGATATAAGAACACCTTAACAACACAAATCACATTGTCTCACAGATAGTACATGTAATGGAAACAGATTCTTTAGCATACAAACATAATGTAGTCAATAGACAATGCTCTTGGGCAGATTCATTCTATAGGCTCCTCAAGTTTGACACCATATGCTTGCACATCCCAAATTGGTTCCAGACATAGGATAAATTATCCATTATGCACTGCTAATACTCATATTCATGAGAGCCTTAAAAATTTCAGGATGCATTGTTGGGGACCGCAAATCATGTCAAGATGGTTCCTGGCAGTTTGCCAGGAGGAGTGGTTTGTGAGGCAACACCACCGAGCCATTTAGATGATGGGGATTACTTATTGGCTGACTGCTGTATCTGGATGATGCTAATTGAGTCAAGCTGTGCGTAATCAGTTAGGTATATATACCTCTGCTGTTTTGCAATAAGGCGGCTCCCACTAGCTTGGGTGCCCGCTACTTTGAGTTCCTGCTCAGTTCCCGCTGAGTTTCCTTGCAATAAAGCAGTTCCTGCTTCAACCTTCAAGTTGCTTGTCACCTCCCGGTTATGTTGCCCAGCCGGACTGCGGCATATGGTGGCCCTTACGGGGAGCTCCAGGACACTTGGGAGTAAGTGACAAGGTAAGTTGCTCGTCCCTGAGAATAGGGCGAGAGGATGGGTGACCACTTCAAGAAACAGTGTGTTCTTGTTTCGTTTTGTTTTGTTTCTCTTTCATTTTTAAGCTGCCTGTCCCTAGAAATAAATAGGATGGGAGAAAAGTTAATCGCCCCTGAAGAACAGATAGGGTGAGAGGACAGATGGACATTTCAAGAAAATAGAAAAATTGATACAATGTATTTTTGTTCCGTTTTTGTTTCATTTTGTTTCAGTTTTGTTTTGTGTTATCTTAGTGGGTTGCGTTATCTTTGTTATGGAAACATGGAATCAGAAGTTAGTAAAAACCAAACCAAAAGGGTGTTAAGTAAATTGCTAAAGGAAGGTGGCACCCCAGTAAAACCAAGAACAATTAGGGCATATGTTGATATGATACAAAAATGTAGCCCATGGTTCTTTAAGGAGGGGTTGTTAATATCACAATGGGACCATCATGGTGAAGATTTTAAAAATATAGAAAAGAAAAGCCCAGGAACTCTGCCAGTTGGCACATTAACATTATGGACGTTGATAGGATCTTATTTGCTTAGTCCAAAGCCTTCAGTTCAGATTATGGTAGAAGAAGGAGAAGACATCTTAGATCAAGTAAAAGAGGAAGTCTCTCGAGCTAGTCAGACAGGGGAAGAAAGTTTAGAGAAGGAAGGGCTATCAGGAGAGAAGTTACAACAGGAGGCTGCTACAAACACCTTTCTATCACCAGAGGGCGTAAGTGTCCAACCAACAGCTCCACCTATGAAGACAACATATGCTGGGTGGCCCCCAACCCCCATAGTTGATAGGTGGGATTCTGAGACAGGACCTTGAAGATTAGCATGCCCTGTATTTGAGAATGAGGGAGGGCAGCGATATCACCAGGTTTTGGATTTTAAAACTGTAAAGCAGTTAAAGGAAGCTGTAGCAGCCTATGGTCCTCAAGTCCCTTTTACCAGAAGCATGGTTGAATCTATTGCAAATTTAAACTTGACACCAGCAGATTGGGCTAGCATGTGCAAAGCTGTGTTAAATGGAGGACAATATTTGTTATGGAAAGTTGCTAATCAGGAATTGTGTGTGGAGACTGCCAAGCAAAATGCAGCAGCCGGGTATCCACAGAGAAATTTAGATATGTTGCTAGGAAAGGGACCTTATGAGGGTCAGCAGCAACAAGCCTGATATGATCCTGCCATATATTTACAAATCGCTTCAGCTGTGGTTAAGGCATGGAAGACTTTACAAAGACAAGGAGATTTACAAGGTCAATTATATAAGATAATACAAGGAGCTAATGAACCTTACGCTGAGTTTGTGGATAGGCTATACAAACAGCAAGCAGAGTATTTGGGGATGTGAACAAGCAATGCCACTAATAAAACAACTAGCCTACAAACAAGCCAATAGATGGTGTAGGGAGGCCATTAGACCTTGGAAGTATAAAGACTTAAATACATACATTAAATTGTGTAGAGATATTTATGAACCAGTGATGCATGGACAAGTCTTGGCAGCTGCAGAATAACAGGCTTTAGGTGCCAGGCCAAAAACATGTTATAATTGTGGTCAAGCAGGACATTTTAGAAGGAATTGCCCCATAGGAGGAGGGTTTAAAACAAGTAACAGAACTGGGCATGATCAAAAAAGATCAGGTGTTTGCCCATGATGTCGTAGAGGAAAACACTGGGCTTATGAATGCCATTCTCAGACTACTGTAGAGGGTACTCCATTGCCAAAAAACAGATGAGGGAGCCCAATGTCCCAGGGCCCACAACCACAAATATATGGGGCATTGAAGGAACCCAGCAACACCATCAGGGTAGTGCCCAGGACACATTATCCATTAACTCCCTTATCAGTCAAACCAGAGGAAGCACAGGATTGGACATCTGCACCTCCCCCAGAGCAGTACTAACTCCAGAGATGGGAGTTCAAATCATTCCCACAGGGGTAAAATGACCTCTTCCCCAAGGAACAATAGGCTTATTATTAAGACACAGTTCTTCTACTCTAAAAGGACTTATGATAAGTCCTGGGGTAATTGATCCCGATTATGAAGGTGAGATAAAAATTATAGCTAGTTCTCCGAGGAGTATCTCAGTAATTTCACCAGGAGATAGGATTGCACAGTTATTGATATTACCCAGTTTACATGACAAATTTTCTAGTCATACTGTAGAAAGAGGTTCCAAAGGATTTGGCTCCACAGGTATAGATTGGGCTATGCTTTCTTTAAATTTAGATTCTCGCCCTATGTTAAACTTAACTATTCAAGGAAAAAATTTCAATGGACTGCTAGTCACAGGTGCAGATCTTAGCATCATCTCTCGTCAAGAATGGCCAAAAGATTGGCCTTTGCAACAAGCCACTCAAATGCTTTGAGGCCTAGGAGTGGCAACTAATCCCCATAGAAGTGCGATGGTATTAAAATTGAAGGATCCTGGAGGATGTGAAGGAACTATACAGCCATATGTATTGGATCATCTTCCTATAAATTTATGGGGACAAGATGTTCTACGTCAATTGGCATTAACATTAACAAATAACATTCCACATATCAATCCAAATGCACCCACTATTATGGCTGGACAAGGTTTTAGGAAAGGAAAAGGATTAGGAGAACAAGGACAAGGTATAGCGGCACCAATACAAACAGATCAAAAAACAGATAGACATGGATTGGGTTTTTGGAAGGGGTCACTGAGACAATAAAAATTACTTGGAAATCAGAAAGGCCAGTATGGGTTCCTCAGTGGCCCCTGACTAAAGAAAAGATACAAGCAGCCCATGACCTGGTCAATCAACAATTAGTGGAGGGACATATACAAACCTTCTGTATCTCCCCATAATACTCCCATTTTTGTTATTAAAAAGAAATCTGGCAAATGGAGATTATTGCAAGATTTAAGAGCTATTAATAACGAGATGGTTATCATGGGACCTGCTCAGTCTTGTCTGCTTTGCCAAAAACCTGGTATATTTTAGTTATAGATATTAAAGATTGTTTGTTTTTTTTCCATTTCAATTCATCCTGAGGATAGTCCATATTTTGCATTTATTGTCCCTGCACTGAATAATGAAGGTCCTGAAAAGATATGAATGGAAAGTACTCCCTCAAGGGATGGCTAACAGCCCAACTATGTGTCAGATATATGTTAACAAAGCAATCCAGCCACTAAGAAATCAAAATCCTGAACTACAAGTATTTCATTATATGGATGATGTATTATTAGCACACAAAGATAAAAATACATTGCTAGAATGTTATGCCACACTTACAAACTTATTAAAAAATTATAATCTAGAGATAGCAATAGATAAAGTACAATTAAATTAATTTTCCAATTAATTATTTAGGAGTTCTATTACCTCAACCATGGTCCATCCACTAAAAATTCAAATGCCAATTGGTCCACTTCTCTGATACTTGCTGCCTCAAGGAACACACCTCAGACTGTGGAAGCAGAANCACTTACAAACTTATTAAAAAATTATAATCTAAAGATAGCAATAGATAAAGTACAATTAAATTTTCCAATTAATTATTTAGGAGTTCTATTATCCTCAACCATGATCTGCCCACCAAAAATTCAAATAAGAATAGATCAACTTAAAACACTTAACGATTTTCAAAAGTTGTTAGGAGACATAAATTGGATAAGGCCTTATCTAGGCATACCAACAGGAGAGTTAGGACCTTTATTTGATATCCTAAAAGGTCCATCAGATCCAAATTCACCCCACATATTGACGCCTGAAGCAAGAAAGACATTAAAACTCATTGAAACATATATGGAAAATATGCATTTGGATAGAATTGATATAAGTTTGCCTCTGTTATTTATTGTATTACCAACTAAAAATATTCCTACAGGAGTATTTTGGCAAGAAGGTCCATTATTATGGATACATTTATCCTATTCTCCTAACACTATTCTTACTAGGTATCCTGAGGCTGTAGGACAATTAATACTCAAAGGAATAAAAGCAGCAAAGGGAGTGTTTGAAATTTCTCCTAATAAAATTATTACTCCATATACTATGGATCAAATTAATGAGTTAGCTAATGAGTTAAATACTTGGGCAATTATCATGTGCAAATCTATTTGTTCGTTTGATAACCACTTACCATCTAATCCTTTGATGTTTTTTGGTCATTGCATCCTGTAATTTTTCCAAAAATGACAAGAAAAACACCTATCATGAATGCTCCAATAATATTTACTGATGGGTCAAATAATGGTACAGCAGCAGTAGTTCCCCCTGATCAAGCTTTTACATTTTTAGTACCCAAACAAAAATCAGCTCAAAAGGTAGAGCTTAATGCAGTATTACAAGCTTTTGTGATGTTTAAAGATTCTGTATTTAATTTATTTTCTGACAGTCAATATATAGTTAATGCTATAAATTCCCTTGAAGATGCTGGTAAGAATTTCCCCTTCCTCCACTGTTTTATCTTTGTTTTCCACTATACAAAGTCTAATCTGGGATAGAAAAGATCCATTCTTTATAGGACACATCAAGACACATACAGGATTGCCTGGAGCCCTTAGTTTGGGCAATGATTTAGCAGCTAAAACTACACATGACATACATGTTTTCTCAATACTAGAAGAAGCTACAAATTTTCACAAATCCTTCCATGTCAATGCTAATACTTTACAAAAGCATTTTAAAATAACTAAGGAATAAGCTAGACATATAATAAAACAATGTCAAAATTGTGTGACCTTTTTACCACAAGTTAATCTTAAAATCAATCCTAGAGGATTGATATCTAATCATATATGGCAAATGAATGTCACATATTTGCCAGAATTTGGAAAATTAAAATATTTGCATGTTACAGTTGATACTTCTTCCAGATATTTTATGGGCTCCCTTCATGCCGGAGAAAAAACTAAAGATATTATATCTCATTGTTTACAAAACTTTGCCACCGTGGGCATTCCAAAACAATTAAAAACAGATAATGGCCCTGGCTATACTTCTACTTCTTTTAAACAATTTTGCTCATCATTTGACATTACTCATATAACAGGTATCCTGTATAATCCACAGGGACAAGGCATAGTTGAAAGAGTCCATCAAAATATTAAAATGTACTTACTAAAACAAAAAGAGGGAATTGGGAAGGGATATAAATCCCCTAAAGATAAACTTAACATAACCTTTTTTACTTTAAACTTTTTAAATTTGGATTTATCAGGGCTTAGTGCTGCGGAAAGACACGTGTGTCCAAAAAATGTACATAAGCCAAAGGTACTTTGGAAGGATATTCTAACTGGACAATGGAAAGGTCCTGACCCAGTGATTGTCTGGAGTCGGAGGTCTGTTGTGTGTTTCCACAGGGAGAACAGCAGCTGATTTGGATTCCAGAGAGACTAACTAAAGCGATTTCTACAGACCAAAAAGAAGATGATTTGGCTCAAATCCATAACAGCTGATATCCAGAACTCCAGTTTAGCTTATATCTGCAACAATTGTCCTCCCACACCTGGAGGCTAATGAATAATAGGCACCATTAAGGCCTATTTCGAATGTAAAAAACCTTGAGGCTTACTTGTGGGAATACCTTCAAACCCATATGCAAGTTACAGGAAGAAGGATGAGATATCAAAGGAAGAGTCAAACCCAGGTGATAGCCAGGATGCTTTTTTCAATTTTATTTTTTTAATTCATATAGACCGAGGTTAATGTTTTTCTGATCAGTTCTATTTTTTGATCAACTGTGGAGTTTTTAAACATTGCAATGGAGATTTCACCTGTGAAAAGCTACAAGGCCTCTACTATTGTGTTATGTGTTGTATGTTATGTGTGCACACTTGTGTTATGTGTTGTATGTCTGTGTGTGCGTATGTCCATATGTCATATATGAGGAGTGCTCATGAAAAATTTTTTAAAAATGGATCCAAATATTTTTTATTCATGTGATTTAAACAGTTTAATTTAAATTGGGTAAACAGATGAAAGTAAAGATGTCTTTAAAATGAGAACCAGAAAAAGAGGCTAACAGATCTCTTTGTTTACTTTAACCTTTCCTTTTCATTGTATTTAATAATTCTGTTCAGGATAATGTACTAAATTGTTCAGAAAATTGTTTTCTTAGTGCCTGCTGGAATGCCACACAATTTTCTTTAGCCATCATTGCCAGAATTCCTACCTTCATCCCAGTGCCAGTGAAAACAAAAATAGAAGAATTTCAAGTATTACTGAAAACCAAATGAGACTTCGGAATTACAGCTACCATCATCACAACTGTTGCTGTTTCTGCTGCCGCTACTACAGCTTCTGTGATAGCTATCACAACAAACTGTATAAACTGATGCATCAATGAATAATGTAACTCAACAAGTAATGCTCAATCAAAGAGTCGATTTACTTTAAGAAGAAATAGACATATTAATGGATTCCTCTGCTTTAAGCTGCTTAAAGAACTTACTTGGACTGTGTATCACTTATATGCATTATGAACTAATCTATTGATAATTGTAATAGTACCAGGGTATCTTTGCCGACAGTGTCATTGGTGGTACAATTTTTCCAAGGGCTTCTTACTTGGAGCCATCAATTGGCTTGGTATCGTAGCATTTTGTATCCTCCTCCTTCTGCTTGTGGCAGGTTGTTTAAATATGTTGGGCCAGTAGTCAAAGACTGGTAAGATCCAATTACAATGGTACCAACCTAAGCCAGGAGGCTGACAATTTGAGGTTAGACCATCCAATGATGGGTAAGGACCATATGTAATATTGGACAACCTAAAACAGGCACAGTCCCTAAGCCACATATTTGTTGTTTAATAAAACAAAGGGGAGAGATGTTGGGGACCGCAAATCAAGTTAAGATGGCACCTGGCCATTTGCCAGGAGGCGTGGTTTGTGAGGCAACACCACCGAGCCATTTAGATGATGGGGATTCCTTATTGGCTGACTGCTGTATCTAGATGATGCTAATTGAGTCAAGCTGTGTGTAATCAGTTAGGTATATATACCTCTGCTGTTCTGCAATAAGGCAGCTCCTGCTAGCTTGGGTGCCCACTACCTTGAGTTCCCGCTCAGTTCCCGCTGGGTTTCCTTGCAATAAAGCAGTTCACGCTTCAACCTTCAAGTTGCTTGTCACCTCCCGGTTATTTTGCGCAGCCAGACTGCAGCAATGCATGCTAAATGGAATAAAGAAATTAAAATCAGACAGGAAGAACTTAAAACACATGCAGGTAATATTAGATGGCTGTGTGACCACTCTACAATCACCACTGATTATGGAGAAGTGGACATAACATATATGAATATTGCCTGCACTTTACAGCTCACTTGGATACCATTGGACTCACTTATCTGTGTTAACACTACCTGGACTTCCTGAGAAACAGACTGTGGAACTCAGAATATCATTTTATAACATTGATTGAAAATTGCTTTCACCTTCCACCTCATGCAAACATTTTGACTTATATTGATTGTAACAAATCTTTTTATTCTTGCAAAATTGTTGTAAGTAATCTTAAATTTAGGTTTAAGATTTTGCTGTGTTGTATCAGATTTGAAGTACTATATAGACACACCTTAATTGAGTTGCTGTGGCAGACAATTTGTAACAGACTCACTAGAAAATTAAGATATTTGGGATTTAAGAGGAGCTGAAAACAATGAAAAGCAAGACCATATTTCAGGATTTGACAGATGTTTTAATGAAAAATGTAAAGAAAGATCATGTCATTCTACCTCATATACGACACTGTAGTTATTTGGTGTGTAATTCGGAGCTATACTTGTTGTTAGACCCTTGGATTTTACACAAAGCTTATGCTGGTGGGGGGGAACATACCCAAATAAACTACCACCCCTTTTGGGATGCTTTTAAAAGTCAAATAACCCATCTATTCATTTTTAATTTTTATGCCTCCCATTTTAATATAGAATCTTGCCAGAATATAGGAAATATAGATAATATAGTGTTATTAGAACATAATAGATTGCCACTGCTGAAAATGCTCCACAAAAAGTTAATCTTGTGTCTTATTCCTTTTATAATCTTACCCACAATTTAGCTGTCCTGATGCTCCCTGACCCAACTAATAACATAGACTCATCCCTTCTCATTAGACATAAGATTGCAAATTGCAACTCTTTCAGATATGTACTTTTTATGAATGAAGCATATTATTCAGAAGAAATACTACAGGGCATAATACCTAAACAGGCTGCAATACTGACCTTAATAGTAGGACCAAAGCCCATATTACCATACCCAGGTCAATTCCCACATCTTACAGACAAGTTTTAAAAGGACATAATGTGGGAACAAACTAGAAAAAATAAAATTAGAACCCAATCCTTTAAGGATAATTTCCCTTACTCTACAATATATGCATGTGCAAACCTATGGTATTACATTGACCCAGATCTCTGAGAGCTCCATAGGATTTTGATCTACAGGAATGTGTACAAGCAGGGTGGATTCAGGAAAAACCAGGCTCTGTTTTCCAAGATGGAAGTTTGTATTTTTATGAATACAGACAGATGGAAGTTGGAATTGCAATGCCATTGTATGTACACCCTCATTCTTGTATTTTAGTCAATATTTAGATTCAATATGTCTCAGAGCATTTGACAGCCTCATAGTGACTATTAGGATCAACTGGGACAATGTAACAGAATTAGTCCATTGGGACTTACATACAAGACAAACTTACCAGCGGAGCACAACAGACACTAGTATGGCAATATGTAAATCAATGGATGTGTAACTGATGTGATTCTGCAATCTGTGTATGGGGTGAAGGTGGGAGTTCATAACCCACTTGAATCAAAGTGTGGAATATGATATGTCAAGAAATTTGTAATGTTTTGAACAACCAACAATAAAAAATTTAAAAAAAAAGACAAACTTACAAATGTCTCAATCCTATCATACCACCTCGTTTTGATTATATTATAATTGCAATCCTAGGATAGGGACCTAAATGAGGGCCCAGGCCAGGTGTCCACTGCCAGGTGTCAAGGTTTGGATGCAAAGGGGCCCCAGGCAAGGGCTAGGGCTGTGGTTTTTATAGGGAGCCTTCAAGGCACAGAGGCCAACCAATTCCACTCCTCAACCCCAGGTGAGTAGTTCCTCAGAGAGAGACAGGGACCAAAGCAGGGCACTGGGAGGGGATAGTTTTGTTCTGGGTTTGGGGGGCGCTGGGGAGCCAGGACCCAATTGAGGAGCCCAGGCAATGGAAAAGGAGGAGGTGGGGAGGGTCTGGGCAGTGCCAGGATAACACAGTATAAGGGGAACAGAGGGAAGGCACATGAAGATGCCAGAACTAGGTGCCTGAAAATAAGGGACAGGTCCTTGACCAGGGCAGTGGGGGCTCCAGCAAGGAGCCAGGCCCAGGAATGGAGAGCCAAGTGCCAGGACCTGGGCCTGGGTGCCATGAAAACAGATAGGGCTGGGGATGGAAGGGAGGAGAGAAAGGTGAGCAGGTAGCTCAAGGAGAGGAGGGCTCAAGGTCCAGGTTCACTGCTGGGTGTCAGGGTTGGGGAGTAGGGCCCAGGCTGAGGGAGGCCAAGGGCCTAGGTATGGGGCAGGGATACCTTTTCCCATCTGAAGCCCTTGGGCCAATCACTCAGGACCAGTCAGTCCCCTGGCCCTGGTGAGCATCGTGGGAAAAGGATCTGGAAAAGGGACCCAGCATGGACAGGATGACAGAAGAACTGAAAGAGGGCACAGTGTGAAGGGCCAGAAGAAGGGTGCTGGTGGGGTGGTGTCCAAGAACCCAGAAAGGAGCCAAGGATAGGGACCTAAAGGAGGGCCCAGGCCAGGTGAGAGAATAAACAGGTAGGACAGTGCAGGCTGGCTGCTCTAGGGTTCTGAGGTGCAGGGAAGCCAAAAGGAGCAGGGAAGCAACCCAAGGGAGGGGCCTGCAGTCCAAGCCCATGGACACACGGTTCAAGAAGGGCCACCAGAAGCTCATTCGAGAAGCCAGGCCAGGGAATGGAGAGCAAGGGACAGAGGTGGGGCAGGGTCTTAGTTTTGTAGGGACAAACCAGGCAAGGCAACAAAGATAGAAGGAAACAGTTTTATTTGGCTGACATCAGGTTCAGAGGGCACAGCTTTTGCTGTAATCAATTAATCCCCTGAACCCCGAGTTCAGGTAGTTTCAGAGTTTTATACCCAGCATGTAAGGGGAGGGGCTCAGAAGTTCACAATCTACAAAAGTTCACATAAAAGCAGCTTTTTCTTTCACTGTTCTGGGCATGTTAACTTTTCAAGGACAACACCCAAGAAGGAGAAAACTTCTTCTCCCCTTTCTATTCTCCCCCTGCCAGCTGTTACCATAGAGCCCAGTTGGCAACTTCTCTTATCTTAAAAATGTAGACATCTCTGTGAAGCCCAGCTCAAGGCCAAAGGCCTTGTTTTCACATTTCTACAAAGTACTATACTGGATATGTTTGTGAAAAACTAGTAAGGGGGTGTCCAGCACCTGGAGTGCTGGTATCTTCCCTGCCAGTGGGCAACTAAACAGGGCAACACAAAAATAGGAAGTTTATCTACATTGAACTCTTTTGCAGAGACTCTTTTGCTGACAGTCCTAACCTAAAATCAGTCTGGGGGAAGAGGCCCAGTTAAGACTTCAGTGGAGAAAGGGGTTGCCACTTCATTAGGACAGTGGACATGGCTGTGGAGGGAGGAGAGAAATGGGAGTGGGTAGTGCAGAGAGAGGAGGGCTCAAGGCCCAGGTTTACTGCTGGGTGTCAGGGTTGGGGAGCAGGGCCTGGGCTGAGGGAGGCCAAAGGGCCTAGGTATGGGACAGGGCTACATTTTCCCAAAAGGAGCCCGAAGTACCACACCCCCAGGTCCAGTGCCCTGGCCCTGGTGACCATCATGGGAAAGGGATCTGGAAAAAAGGCCTGACAGGGACAGGAACAACAGAAGAGCCGAAAGAGTGCACAGCATGAATGGCCAGAGGAAGGGTGTTGGTGGGGTGGGGGCCAGGATCCCAGAAAGGAGCCCAGGATAGGGACCTAAAGGAGGGCCCAGGTCAGGGGAGAGAATGGAAGGACAGGGCCATGCAGGCGGGCGGCACTAGGGATCTGAGGTGCAGGGAAGCCAATAAGAGTGGGGAAGCAGCCCAATGGAGAGACCTGCAGTCCAAGCCCATGGACACATGAAGCAAGAAGGGCCACCAGAGTCTCATTTGAGGATCCAGGCAAGGGAATGGCAAGCCAAGGGTCAGCGCTGGGGCAGGGGGTTCAGTACACTGGCCCTGTTTCAGCCACACAGGAGGGACTGGCTGATCAATGCATGGTGAAAGATAAACTTCCCACCAGGACTAATTAACTCTTTCAACCTTTAAGATAGTTCTTATACTATAATCCATTGTCACCCCTTGTTTATATATTTCTCTGTTTTTTTGCTACTGGTTTGATAACTAACTCCTACTGACTGGACACTGGGTAACAAAAAATCATTTATCCTTTTTTTTTTATCTTGCTTATATAAATTTTCTAGGATTTGTTTGGTGTTATTAGTTTGGATTTGTTAATTTATGCTGTTTTTTTATATTTATTTTCTAGTTATAGGTAGACACAATGTCTTTGTTTTATTTTTATGTGGTGCTGAGGATCAAACCCAGTGCTTCACGCATGCTAGGCGAGCGCTCTACCTCTGAGCCACAACCCCAGCCCCAATTTATGTTGTTTAACCTATGCTAACTGAAATGTTAGTCTATTATTTAGTTTAGTTTTCTTTGATAACCTTAAGTGGTTCTGACCTACTCCTATTCCAACCAAGGAGATCATGTGAACCATATGTCAAGACAATCTGCTATATGGGGTTCTGACCTACTCCTATTCCAACCATGGAGATCACGTGAACCATATGTCAAGACAATATGGTAAAACACATTTTGAGGACCTGTCCTGCTAGAGGAATGCTATAGATGGATGACTGTTTGGAAAGAAAAAAGAGGTCCATTGGGAAGAAACTTGATTTAGGAGGTCACCAATCTTGGGGTGAAGATAACTGGCCACCCCAGAGGATTATTGCCACTTATGGTCTGGCTACCTGGGCACAAAATGGCAGTTGGAGTTAAAGAAATCCTATTTACCTGTTAAACAGGATTATTCACTTACAAGCTGTACTAGAAATTATTATTAATCAGACTGCCACTGCCTTTGGCCTCCTAGCCACACAACAGACCAGATGTGAGTGGCTAACTATCAAAAACGCTTGGCATTAGATTACCTACTGGCTGAGGAAAGAGAAATATGTGGAAAGAGCAACAGCTCAGATTGTTGCATTCAAATGGATGGCAATAGACAAACAGTTATATAGCCAACAGCACAAGAGAACTAGCACATATGGAGTTCATATCTAGAAGGGCATAAAAGTCTGGGTCCCAAACATGCTTTTGGGAGATGGTTGTCAACCCTAGATTTAAAAGCTTAACTGATGTAGTGGGTTTTCTGCTGTTAACCTGTTTATTGCTGCCATATTTGGCTCCACTGTGCATTAAAACTATTGGGTACACTATAGAAGCTGCTGTTGAATGGATGACAACAACTCTGGTTTTTACCTTGTAGAAGGCTTTAAGCCAACATAATGGTAATGGTACTCTTAAATTTAAAGGATTAAATCATGGAGACCATCATTAAAGGGGGTAATTGAAGTGGCACCCCCTTTCTCCACAGAAAAGTCTTAACTGCGATTCTCCAGAAATCTTCACCATGCTTGATTTCAGGACTGTCAGCAATAGAGCCTCTGCAAAAGAATTCTAGGTAGATTCCTATTTTCCTGTAGCCCTGTTTTACTTGGCCACTGGCCGAGAAGATACCAGCACTCCAGGTGCTGCAACCCACTTACTAGTTTTTCACACACATATCCAGTATAGTGGTTTGTAGAAATGTGCAAACAAGGCTTTTGGCCTTGAGCTGGGCTTCACAGAGATGTTTACATTTTTAAGATAAGTTACCAACTAGACTCCGTGGTAACAACTGGCAGGGAAGGAAAAAAGGAGAAAAGAAGCTCTCCCCTTCTCAGGTGTTGTCCTTGAAGAGTAAACTTGTCCAAAACAGTGAAAGAAAAGGCTGCTTTATGTGAACTTCTGCAGACTGTGAACTTCTGAGCCCCTCCCCTTACATGCTGGGTATAAAATTCTGAAACTGCCTGAACTCGAGGTTCAGGGGACTGATTGATCACTGCCAAAGCTGTGCCCTCTGAACCTGGCTGCAGTCAAATAAAAATGTTTCCTGCTATCTTTGGTGCCTTGCCTTGTTTGTCTCTACAACAATACTGTGGTATCCCAGCACAGCCATGACTCTTCACTTCCCCTGCTTCTCCCTAGCCTAGGCTCCCCGAAGGGGTCCTGACTCCACACCAACCCCCACCCCCCAATTCTGGAAAAAAGGTATCCCCTCACAGTGCCCTCCTTTGGTCCTCCTTTGGTCCCTGTCTCTCTCTGAGGTTCTACTCACCTGGGGCAGAGGAGTAGAATTGGCTGGCCTCTGTGCCCTGAAGGCTCCCTATGGGAAACACAGCCCTGCCCCTCCCCTGGGCCCCCATCGCTGCCCGAATCTTGACACCTGGCAGTGGACATGGGCATAGCGCTGACCTTGCCCTGTGCAATCCCCTCACTTCCCTCCCCTGCTCTCTCTCACCTTGCATGCTGCCCCTACCCCAACCCAGCCCTCCTAACCCTGACCCTTTGTGCTCCAGTCCCTGGGCCTGGCTGTTCACCTGCACCCCTGACCACATTCCTGGTGTTGTGTAGCTTTGTGTGGTGTCTCTTGGTGTCAGGTCTGACCTGGGGCCTCTTGCTTGGGCCCCATACTGTGTTCCCCTCCTTACCCTTTGCACCAGCCTCTTTTTCCTCATCCTAGCACCACCCTTCCTATCCTTCCGCTAGCCCTTTCCCCTGGAGTTCTGGTATCCTGCTCCTTGGATTCCTAATCCTCTTTTGGCTGGTCATTCCCTTGCCAGGGCTCCTTGCTTGGGTCCTGGCTCTTGCCCCTCTCTGCACCAACTGCACCAACAGCGACCCTGTGCCATGTCCTCCTGTCGCCATTCTCCAGGCCCTTGTCCCCTGCCAGGTCCCCTTGACCCCATCTCTGGCCCTTGATTCTCATCTGGGCCAGAGTGCCTTATGGAAAACAGAGACCTGCCCCTCACCTGGGCCCCTTGCTCTCCCTGGGCCCTTGGTCCTACACCCAGAACCCTGACACCTGGCCATGGCGATGGCACTCAAGCCTGAATCCACCCTGGGGGATCCCCTGCCTTCCCTCCTCAGCCCTGTTCACTGTCCTGAGTCCCCTGCCCCAGTCCTGGCTCTTGGCTCTCCAATCTCTGGCCTGGCTCCTCACTTGAGCCTCTTGTGGCCCTTCTTACTCTGTGCTTGGACTGCGGGCCCCTCGCTTGAGCCACTTCCCTGCTCCCCTTGACTTCCCTGCATTGCAGAACCCTAGTGCTGCCCTCCTGCCCAAGCCCGCCCTTCCCTCTCTCTGCTGGCATGGGCCCTCCTCTAGGTCCCTAGCCTGGGCTCCTTGTGGGTTCTTTGTCCCTGCCAGGCCCCTTTTCCTGATCCCTTTCCCAGAATTACCAGGGCCAGGGGACTGGAACAGTCCTTTTGGATCTCTGGGCTCCCTTTGGGAAAAGGTAACCCTGCCCCTACCTGAGCCTTTGGCCTTTCTCAGCCTAGGTCCTGCTCCACAACACTGACACCCAGCAGTGGACCTGGGCCTTGAGACCCCCAATTCCTTTGCCACCTCTCTCCCCCCATCTCCTTCTGAGCCCTGTCTCTTTTCATGCAACACTGGCCAGGGCCAAGGCACTTGGCTCTCTATTCCTGGGCCTGATTCCTAGCTGGAGCCCCCAGCTGTCCTTCTTGAGGACCTTGTCCCAGTCCCTTGATTTCAGGCTCCAATTTCAAGCCTGTGCCTCCCCTCAGTTCCCCTTGTTCTGTGGTATCCTGGACCCTCCACTCCCTCTGCTTCTCCCTAGCCTGGGCTCCTTGAATTGGTCCTGGCTCCCCCAACCACCCCCAATTCTGGAAGCAACGGATTCCTTCACAGTGCCCTATTTCGGCCCTCCTTTGGTCTGGTCTCCCTCTGAGGATCTACTCACCTGGGGCAGAGGAGTGGAATTGGCTGGCCTCTGTGCCCTGAAGGCTTCCTATGGGAAACACAGCCCTGCCCCTCCCCTGGGCCCCCTTCACTGCCAGAACCTGGACACCTGGCAGTGGACATGGCCTAGGGCTGACCTTGACTTTCACAATCCCCTCCCTTCCATCCCCTGCCCTCTAGCCTTTTATGCTGCCCCTATCCCAACCCAGCCCGCCCTAACCCTGACCTTTCATGCTCCAGTCCCTGTGCCTGGCCACTCACCTGGGCCCGTGATCCAGTTCCTGGTGTCACATGGCTTTGCGAGTTGTCTCTTGGTGTCAGGTCTGACCTGAGGGCCTTTTGCTTGGGCCCCCTAGAGCTCTCCCCTGCCTGCCCTTTGCGCCGCCCTCTATCTCCTCATCATAGCACTGCCCCTTCCTCTCCTTCCCCTCTTGCTTTCCCCTGGAGCACAGGCCTCCTGCTCCTTGGGTCCCCAGTCCTCTGTGTGTCTGGTGTGTCCCTTACCTGGGCTCTTTGCTTGGGTTCTGGCTCTTGCCCCACTCCACACCCACCATAACCCCATGCCATGCCCTCCCGTCACCAACTTCCTGGCCCTGTCCCATGCCAGGTTCCCTTGGCCTGGTTCCTGAACCTTGATTCTTATCTGGGCCAGGGAGCATTATGGGAACCAGAGCCCTGCCCCTTGCCTTGGCCCCTTGCTCTCCTTGGGCCCTTGGTTCTGCACCCAGAACTCTGACACCTGGCAGTATTGCTGGCACTCGAGCCTATTTTCCCCCTGGGGGATTCCCTGCCTTCCCTCCTCAGCCCTGTCCACTGTCATGAGCCCCCTGGCCCAGCCCTTGCCCTGGGCTCTCTATTCTCTGTCCTGGCTCCTCGCTAGAGCCTCTGGTGGATCATCCTGCTCTGTGCATCCCTGGTCTTGCACTGCAAGCCCCTCGCTTGAGACGCTTCCCTGCACTGCAGAACCCCAGTGCCTCTCTCCTGCCTGGGCCACCATTCACTGCTCTGCCCTGGCCTGGGCCCTCCTCTAGGTCACTAGCCTGGGCTCCTTGCAGGGGTCCTGGCCACCACCTCACTAACACCGATCCTTGGGCCCTTCATGCTGTACCTTTCTTTGGCCCTCATGTTGTCCCTGTCCCTGCCTTTTCCTGATCCCTTTCCCTGGATTCTCACCAGGGCCAGGGACCTGGACCTGGCCTTTTGGCCCTGCGGGATCCCTTTGGGAAAATATAGCCCTGCCCTTGCCTGGGCCCTTGGGCCTTTCTCAGCCTGGGCTCTGCTCCTCAATTCTGACACCCTGCAGTGTACCTGGACCTTCAGCCTTCCTCCCTGTGTGCTACCTTCTCCTCTCTCTCCCCTCCCTCCCCACCCTAGCCCTGCTGAGGCCCTGGCACTTGACCCTCAGTTCCCGGAAGTGTCTCCTTGCTTGAGCCCTCAGCCGCTCTTCTTGAGGACCCTGTTTTTGTCCCTGTGTCTCGGTTTCTGGGCCCTTGCTCGCACCCCTTCCTGTGCCTCCCCTCTGTTCCCTTGTGTTTTGGTATCCTGGCACTGCCCAGACCCTCCACTCACCCTGCTTCTACCTAGCCTGGGCTCTTCCAGTGGGTCCTGGCTTCCCATCTACCCCTCCCCCACCTCCACTCATAAGGTATCCCCTCACAGTGCCCTCTTTTGGCACCCCTTTGTTCCATGTCCCTCTCTGAAGATCTACTGACCTGGGGCAGAGGAGTGGAATTGGCTGGCCTCTGCACCCTGAATGCTCCCTATGGGAAACTCAGCCTTACCCCTTCCCTGTGTCCCCTTCATCACCCAAACCTCTACTCCTGGTAGTGGAGGTGGGAATTGCTCCAACCTAGCCCTGAGTGATCCCATTTGTTCCCTCCCCTGCCCCCTCACAGTGCCCTCTTTTGGCTCTCCTTTGGTCCAGGTCCCTCTGTGAGGATCTACTCACCTGGAGCAGAGGAGTGGAATTGGCTGGCCTCTGTGCCCTGAATGCTCCCTCTAGGAAACACAGCCCTGCCCCTCATCTGGGTTCTCTTTGCTACCTGAACCTTGGTGCCTGGCAGTGGAGGTGGGACTTCTGCTTCCCTATCACCGAGTGTCCCCCGCCCTTCCAGACCCTGCATTCCTGCCTTGCATGCTGCCCCTATCCCAACCCAGCCCTCCCTAACCCTGAGCCTTTAAGCTCCAGTAGCCGGGCCTGGCCACTTGCCTGAGCCCCTGAATGCGTTCTTCCTGTCGCATGTCATAGCATGGTGTCACTTAGTGTCTGGTCTGACCAGGGATCCCCTTGCTTGGGCCCCCCTAGCGTACTCCCCTTGGTGCCCTTTGTGCCTCCATCTGTCTCCTGGTCCTCGTGCAGCCCCTATCTCTCCTTTCCCTCGAATTTCCCCTGGTGCTCACAGGTCTCCTGCTCCTTGGGACCCTCATCCTCAGTCGGTCAGGCCGTTCACTTGCTGGGGCTCCTGGCTTGGGTCCTGGCTCTCGCCCATCTCCACACCACCTGTACTCTCCTGTCACCCTTCCCATTGCCCCTTCCCTTTCCAGGCCCCATTTGCCTGGTTCCTGCTTCTGGATTCTCATCTTGGCCAGGATGCATTATGGGAAACAGAGCCCTGCCCCTTGCTTGAGCCCCTTGCTCTCCCTGGGCCCTTGGTCCTGCACCCAGAACCCTGAAACCTGGCAGTGTTCCTGAGCCTGGAGCCTAGCTCCCTGCTGCCGCATCCCCTGCCTTCCCTCCCCAGCCTTGTCCACTTTCCTGAGCCCCCTGCCCCAGCACTGGCCCTTGGCTCTCCATTCCCCTGCCTGGCTCCTCACTTGAGCTTCTGGAGGCCTTTCTTGCTCCATGTGAGTCCCTGGGCTTTGACAGCGGGCCCCTTGCTGAGGCCTCTTCCCTGATCCCCTTGGGTTCCCTGTCCTGCAGTACCCTAGCGCAGCCCCACCTTCCTGGCCCCGCCCTTCCCTGCTCTCCCCTGACAGGGGCCCTCCTCTAGGTTCCTAACATGGGCTCCTTGCTGAGGTCTTGGCACCCACCCCACCCACACCCATTTTCTGGCCCTTCAGGCTGTGCCCTTCTTAGGCCCTTCCACAGTCCCTGTCCCTGCCAGGGCCCTTTTTCAGATCCCTTTCCCAGGATTCTCACTGTGGCCAGGGGACTGGACCTGGCCTCTTGGCCTTGAGGGCTCCCTTGGGGAAAACATAGCCAGACCCCTTGCCTGGGCGCTTTGGCCTCCCTCAGCCCAGGTCCTGCTTCTGAACCCTGACACCCTGAAGTGGACCTGGTTCTTGAGCTTATCTCTCTTTGTGCCACTGGCTCTCCATTCTCCCCTTCCTCCCCTCCCCAGCCCTGTCAGTTTTCATGCACCATGGCCCAGCCTTTCACACTTGGCTCTCCATTCCTGGGCCTGGCTCCTTGTTTGGGCCCCTGGCCATACTTCTGGAGGACTCTGTCCCTGACTCTTGATTTCAGGTCCCTTTTTCCAGCCCCCTCCTGTGCCTCCCCTCTGTTCCCCTTGTGCTGTGGTATCCTGGCACTTCCAGGACCCTCTGCTCCCCCTGCTTCTCCCTAGCTTGGAGTCCTCCAGTGGGTCCTGGCTCCCGACCAACACTCCCCCACCTCCACATGCCAGGTATCCCCTCACAGTGCCCTCTTTTGGCCCTCCTTTGATCCAGGTCCCTCTATGAGGATCTACTCACCTGGAGCAGAGAAGTGGAAATGACTGGCCTCTGCACCCTGAATGCTCCCTATGGAAAACACAGCCCTGACCCTCACCTGGGTCCCCTTTGATGCCCAAACCTGATGCCTGGCAGTGGAGGTGGTACTTGCACTGACCTAGCCCTGAACAATCTCCTCCCTTCCCTTCCCTGCTCTCTCACCTTGCATGCTGCCCCTACCCCAACCCAGCCCTCCCTAACCCTGACCCTTTGCTCTCCTGTACCTGGGCTGGGCTGCTCTCCTGAGCCACTGACAGCATTCCTTGGGTCGCATGAAGTAGCATGGAGTCGTTTCATGTCGGGTCTGACCTGAGGGCACCTTGCTTGGCCCCCTAGTGGGCTCCCCTCAGTGCCCCTTGTGCCTCCCTGTCTCCTGGTACTTGTACAGCCCCTTTCTCTCCTTCCCCTTGCACTTTCCCCTGGCACTTATGGTTCTCCTGCTCCTTGTTCCCCCATCCTCAGTTTGTAGGGTTGGACCCATGCCTTGGCTCCTGGCTTCCATCCTTGTTCTAGCCCCTCTCCACACCAACAGAGAGCCCCAGCTGTGCCCTACAGTCATCCTCCTCCTGGGCCCCTTCCCTTTCCAGGCCCCACTTGCCCAGTCTCTGCTTTTGGATTCTCATCTGGGCCAGGATGCATTATGGGAAATAGAGTCCTGTCCCTCACCTGAGCCTCTTGCTCTCCCTGGGTCCTTTGTCCTGCACCTGGAACCCTGAAACCTGGCAGTGGCCCTGAGCCTAGAGCCTAGCTCCCCCCATGCTGCATCCCCTGCCTTCCCTCCTCAGCCTTGACCACTTTCCTGAGCTCCATGTGAGTCCCTGGACTTTGAAAGCAGGCCCATTGCTAAGGCCTCTTCCCTGCTCCCTAGGCTTCCCTGTCCTGCAGTACCCTAGTGCAGCCCTGCCTTCCTGGCCCCACCTTCCCTGCTCTCCCCTGGCACGGGCCCTACTCTAGGACTCTAACCTGGGCTCCTTGCTGAGGTCTTGGCCCCCACATCACCCACATTCATTTTCTGGCCCTCCAGGCTGTACCCTCCTTAGGCCCTCCTATTGTCCCTGTCCCTACCAGGGCCCTTTTCTTGATCCCCTTCCCAGGATACTCAGGCCGTCCACAGGACTGAACCTGCCCTCTTGGCCCTGCAGGCTCCCTTGGGGAAAACGTAACCCTGCCCTTTGCCTGGGCCCTTTGGCCTCCCTCAGCCTGGGCCCTGCTCAGAAACCCTGACACCTGGCAGGGGACCTGGTTCTTGAGCCTTCCTCCCTTTGCTCCACCGGCTGCTCATTCTCCCCTAAGTCCCCTTCCTAGCCCTGCCTGTTTTCAAACACCATGGCCCAGGCCCTCACACTTGACTCTCCATTCCTGGGCCTGGCTCCTTGCTTGAGCCCCTGGCCGCACTTCTAGAGGACCCTATCCCTGTATTTTGATTTCAGGCCTCTTTATCAGGCCCCTTTCTGTGCCTCCCCTCTGTTCCCCTTGTGCTATGGTTTTCTGACACTGCCTGGACCCTCCATTCCCCCTGCTTCTCCCTAACCTTAGCTCCTCCAGTGGGTCCTGGCTCCACAATGACACCACCTCACCTCCACACACCAGATATCTTCTCACAGTGCCCTATTTTGGCCCTCCTTTGGTCCAGGTGCCTCTGTGAGGGTCTATTCACCTTGGCCAGAGGAGTGGAACTGGCTGGCCTCTGCACCCCGAATGCTCCCTATGGGAAACACAGCCCTGCCCCTCACCTGGGTCCCCTTCGTTGCAGGAAACTTGGTGTCTGGCAGTGGAGGTGGGACTTGCACTGATTTAACCTTGAGCAATCCCCCCCCTTCCCTTCCCTGTCCTCTCACCTTGCATGCTGCCCCTACCCGAACCCAGCCATCCCTAACCCTGAAGCTTTGTTCTTTAGTCCCTGGGCTGGGTCACCCTCCTGAGCCCCTGACAGCGTTCCTCAGGTCATGTGGAGTAGCATGCATCGCTTCCTGTCGGGTCTGACCTGAGGGCACCTTATTTTGCCCCCTAGCACCCTCCCCTTGGTGCCTCTTGTGCCTCCCTCTGTCTCCTGGTCCTCACACAACCCTTTCTCTCCTTCCCCTTGCACTTTACCCTAGCAATCGCTGTATTCCTGCTCCTTGGGACCCTCATTCTCAGTTGGTTGGCTCCATCCCTTGCCTGGGCTCCTGGCTTCAGTCCTGGTTCTAGCCCCTCTCTGCACCTACCGTGACCCCCAGCTGTGCCCTCCTCCTGGCCCACTTCCCTGTCCAGGCCCGATTTGTCTGGTCCCTGCTTCTGGATTCTCATCTGGGCCAGGACGCATTATGGGAAACAGAGCCCTGCCCCTCTCCTGAGCCCCTTGCTCTCCCTGGGCTGTTGGTCCTGAACCTGGAACCCTCAAACCTGGCAGTGTCCCTGAGCCTGGAATCTAGCTCCCCCCTGCCATATCCCCTGCCTTCCCTCCTCAGCCTTGTCCACTTTCCTGAGCCCCCTGCCCCAGCGCTGGCCCTTGGCTCTCATTCTCCTACCTGGCTCCTCACTTGAGCCTCTGGTGGCCCTTCTTGCTCCATGTGAGTTCCTGGGCTTTGAAAGCAGGCCCCTTGCTGAGGCCATTCCCTGCTCCCCTTGGCTTCCCTGTCCTACAGTACCCTAGTGTAGCCCAACTTCCCGGCCCCGCCCTTCCATGCTCTCCCCTGGCACGGGCCCTCCTCTGGGACCTAACCTGGGCTCCTTGGTGAGGTCTTGGCCCCCACACCACCCACACTCATTTTCTGGCCCTCCAGGCTGTGCCCTCCTTAGGCTCTCCTATTGTCCCTGTCCCTGCTAAGGCCCTTTTCTTGATCCCCTTCCCAGGATACTCAGGCCGTCCACAGGACTGAACCTGCCCTCCTGGCCCTGCAGGCTCCCTTGGGGAAAACGTAACTCTGCCCCTTGCCTGGGCCCTTTGGCCTCCCTCAGCCTGGGCCCTGCTCAGAAACCCTGACACCTGGCAGGGGACCTGGTTCTTGAGTCTTCCTCCCTTTGCTCCACCGGCTGCTCATTCTCCCCTAAGTCCCCTTCCTAGCCCTGCCTGTTTTCAAACACCATGGCCCAGGCCCTCACACTTGACTCTCCATTCCTGGGCCTGGCTCCTTGCTTGGGCCCCTGACCGCACGCACTTCTGGAGGACCCTATCCCTGTCTTTTGATTTTAGGTCCCTTTATCTGGCCCCCTCCTGTGCCTCCCCTCTGGTCCCCTTGTTCTGTAGTTTTCTGGCACTGCCTGGACCCTCCATTCCCACTGCTTCTCCCCATTCTGGGCTCCTCCAGTGGGTCCTGGCTCCCCACTTCCCCACCAAACTCCGCATACTAGGTATACCCTACAGTGCCCTCTTTTGGCACTCCTTTGGTCCAGGTCCCTCTCTGAGGATCTACTCACCTGGGGCAGAGGAGTGGAATTGGCTGGCCTCTGCGCCCTGAAAGTTCCCTATGGGAAACACAGCCCTTCCCCTCACCTGAGTCCCCTTCCTTGCTCGAACCTTGATGCCTGGAAGTGGTGGTGGGATTTGTTCTGACCTAGCCCTGAACCATCCCCTCCCTTCCCTTCCCTGCCTTCTCACCTTGCATGCTGCCCCTACCTCACCCCAGCCCTCCCAACCCTGAAGCTTACTCTCAGGTCCCCAGCCTGGGTCACTCTCCTGAGCCCCTGACAGTGTTCCTTGTGTTGCATGGAGTAGCATGGCATTGCTCCTGTCGGGTCTTACCAGAGGGCACCTTGCTTGGCCCCCCAACGCTCCCCTAGGTGCCCCTTGTGCCTCCCTCTGTCTCCTGGTCCTCACACAGCCCCTTTCTCTCCTTCCCCTTGCACTTTTTTCCTTGCACTCACGATTCTCCTGCTCCTTGAGTCCCTCATCTTCAGTTGGTTGGCTTGGTCCCTTGCCTGGGCTCCTAGCTTTGATTCTAGCCCCTCTCCTCACCCACCATGACCCCCAGCCTTTCCCTCCTGTCCAACTCCTCCTTGCCCCCTTACCTTTCCAGGCCCCATTTGCCTGGTCTCTGCTTCTGTATTCTCATCTGAGCTAGCGCACATTATGGGAAACAGAGCCCTGCCACTCTCCTGAGCCTCTTGTTCTCCCTGGGCCCTTGGTCCTGCACCCAGAACCCTGAAACCTTGCAGTGTCCCTGAGCCTGGAGCCTAGCTCCCCCCTGCTGCATTCCCTGCCTTCCCTCCCCAGCCTTCCCTCCTCACTTTCCTGAGCCATCTGCCCCAGCGTTGGCCCTTGGCTCTCCATTCTCTTGCCTGGCTCCTCACTTGAGCCTCTGGTGGCCCTTCTTGCTCCATGTGAGTCCCTGGGCTTTGACAGCAGGCCCCTTGCTGAGGCCTCTTCCCTGCCCATCTTGGCTACCCTAGTGCAGCCCTGCCTTCCCGGCCCCACCCTTCCATGCTCTTCCCTGGCATGGGCCCTTCTCTAGGACCCTAATCTGGGCTCCTTGCTGAGGTCTTCACCCCCACCCCACCCACACCTGTTTTCTGGCCCTTCAGGTGGTTCCCTTCTTAGGCCCTTCCACAGTCCCTGTCCCTGCCAGGGCCCTTTTTCAGATCCCCTTCCCAGGATTCTCACCTGGCCAGGGGACTGGACCTGGCCTCTTGGCCCTGAGGGCTTCCTTGGGGAAAACATAGCCTGGCCCCTTGCCTGGGCCCTTTGGCCTCCCTCATCCCGGGCCCTGCTTCCGAACCCTGACACCCTGCAGTAGACCTAGTTCTTGAGCCTTCCTCCCTTTGTGCCACACGCTCCAATTCTCCCTTCTCTCCCCTTCCTAGCCCTGTCAGTTTTCGTGCACCTTGGCCCAGGCCCTCGCATTTTGCTCTCCATTCCTGGGCCTGGCTCCTTGCTTGGGCCCTTGGCCACACTTCTGGAGGAACCAGTCCCTGTCTCTTGATTTCAGGTCCCTTTTTCCAGCACCCTCCCATGCCTCCCCTCTGTTCCCCTTGTTCTTGGTATCCTGGCACTGCCCGGACCCTCTGCTCCTCCTGCTTCTCCCTAGCTTGTGGTGCTCCAATGAGTCCTGGCTCCTAACTGACCCCCCCCCATCTACGCATGCCAGGTATCCCCTCACAGTGTCCTCTTTTGGCTCTCCTTTGGTCCATGTCCCTCTGTGAGGATCTACTCTCCTGAGACAGAGGAGTGGAATTGGCTTGCCTCTGTATCCTGAATGCTCCCTATGGGAAAGAGAGCCCTGCCCCTCATCTGGGTCCCCTTCTTTGCCTGAACCTTGATGCCTGGCAGTGGAGGTGGGATTTGTGCTGACCTAGCCCTGAAGCGATCCCCTCCTTTCCCTTCCCTGCCCTCTCGCCTTGCATGCTGCCCCTATCCCAACCCAGCCCTCCCTAACCCTGACCCTTTGCTCTTCAGTCCCCAGGCTCGGCTGGTCTCCTGAGCCCCTGACAGCATTCCTGGTGTCGTGTGGAGTAGCATGGCAACGCTTCCTGTCAGGTCTGACCTGAGGGCACCTTTCTTGACCCCATGCTCCCCTTGGTGCCCCTTGTGCCTCCCTCTGTCTCCTGGTCCTCGCACAGGTTGTTCTGTGCCCTTCAGGTTGTTTCCCTCTTAGGCCCTCCTACAGTCTCTGCCCCTGCCAGGGCCCTTTTTCAGATCCCTTTCCCAGGATTCTCATTGTGGCCAGGGGACTGGACCTGGCCTCTTGGCCCTCCAGGCTCCCTTGGAGAAAACGTAGCCCTGCCACATTCCTGGGCCCTTTGGCCTCCCTCAGCTCCCGAACCCTGACACACCCTGCAGTGGACCTGGTTCTTGAGCCTTCCTCCCTTTGTGCCACCCACTCCCCATTCTCCCCTCACTCCCCTCCCCAGCCCTGTTTTCATGCACCCTGGTTCAGACCCTTGCACTTCTCTCTCCATTCCTGGCCCTGGCTCCTTGCTTGGGCCTTTGGCCACACTTCTGGAGTTCCCTGTCCCTGTCTCTTGATTTCAGGCCCCTTTAATCAGCCCCACCCTGTTCCTCCCCTCTGTTCCCCTTGTGCTATGGTATCCTGGTACTGCCTGGACCCCCTGCTTCTCCCTAGACTGAGCTCTTCGAATGGGTTCTGGATCCCCACGGACCCCCCACCAAAGGTATCCCCTCACAGTGTTCTCCTTTTGTCCCCGTCTCTCTCTGAAGAACTACTCACCTGGGGCAGAGGAGTGGCATTGGCTTTCCTCTGCGCCATGAAGGCTGCCTATTAAAAACAGAGCCCTAGCCCTTGCCTGGACCCCCATTGGGTCCAAACCTTGACACCTGGAAGTGGACTTGGGCCTATTGCCAACTTTGCCCTAGGGCAATCCCCTCCCCTGTTCTTTGGGCTTGCTTGCTGCCCCTACCCCAACCCAGCCCTCTCTAATCCTGGCCCTTCTGTCTCCATTCCCTGGGCCTGGCTACTGTCTGAGCCCCTGAACACGTAAAGACACAAAGAGTGTCTCATGGCTTCTTGTGGTGTCTCTTCCTTTTAGGCCTGACCTGGGGGTCCCTTGCTTTGCCCCCCTGGTGCACTTTCCTCGGTGCCTTTTGCACCACCCTGTGTCTTCTCATCCTAGTGCAGCTCCTTCCTCACCTTCCCATAAATCTTTCACCTGGAGCATTGGGCCTCCTGCTCATTAGGTCCCTAATCCTCTTTAGGTCAAGTCCATCCCTTGCCTGGCTCCTTGCTTGGGTCCTGGCTCTTGCCTCTCTCTGCACCCACTATGACCTTGCACCATGCCCTCCCGTCACCAACCTCCTGGCCCCCATCCCTTGCCAGGCCCCATTGGCCTGTGATCCCTGGCCCTTGATTCTCATAGGGGCCAGGGTGCCTTATGGGAAACAGAGCTCTGCCCTTCACCTGGGCTCCTTGCTCTCCCTGAGCCCTTGGTCCTGCACCCAGAACCCTGACACCTGGCAGTGGTGCTGGGCCTCAAACCTGCTGCCCCCTGTGCTGGATCCCCTGCCTTCTCTCCTCAGCCCTGTCCACTGTCCTGAGCCCCCTGCCCCAGTTCTGGCCCTTGGCTCTCCATTCCCCAGCCTAGCTCCTCACTTGAGCATCTGGTGGCCCTTCTTGCTCCGAGCATACCTGCACTTGAACTGCAGGCCCCTCCATTGGGCCACTTCCCCACTCCTGTTGGCTTCCCTCCACCTCAGAAGTCTAGTGCCACCCACCTGCAGGGCCCTGCCCTTCCATTCTCTCCCCTGGCCTGGGCTCTCATTTAGGTTCTTATCCTGAGATTGTAATTATATTATAATCAAAATCAGGTGATATGATAGGATTGAGCCATTTATAAGTTTGTCTTGTATGTAAGTCTTAATGGACTAATTCTGTTACATTGTCCCAGTTGATCCTAATAGTCACTATAAGGCTGTCAAATGCTCTGAGACATATTGAATCTAAATGTTGACTAAAATACAATCATGAGGGTGGTTCCTCTGGTTGTAACATACATAGGCATTGCAATTCCAACTTCCCTCTCTCTATGTTCATAAAAATACAAACTTCCATCTTGGAAAACAGAGCCTGGCTTTACCTGAATCCACCCTGGTTCTACCCATTCCTAAAGATCAAAATCCTTATGGAGCTCTCTGAGATATAGGTCAAAGTATTGCCGTAGGTTTGCACAAGCATATACTGTAGAGTAAGGGAAAGGATCCTAAAAAGATTGGATTCTAATTTTATTTTTTCTGGTTTGTTCCCATATTATGTCCTTTTTAAACTTGTCTGTAAGATGTGGGGATTGACCTGGGTATGGTGATATGGGCTTTGGTCCTTCTATTAATATCAGTGTTGCAGCCTGTTTAGGTATTATGCCCTGTAGTATTTCTTCTGGATAATATGCTTTATTCATAAAAAGTACATATCTGAAAGAGTTGCAATTTGGGATCTTGTATCTAATGAGAAGGGATGAGTCTATGTTATTAGTTGGGTCAGGGAGCAGCAGGACAGCTACATTGTGGGTAAGATTATAAAAGGAATCAGACTCAAGCTTAAGCTTTTGTGGAGCAATGTGAGCAGTGGCAATCTAGTATGTTTTAATAGCACTATATTATCTATATTTCCTATATTCTGACAAGATTCTATATTAAAATGGGAATCATGAAAATTAGAAATGAATAGATGGGTTATTTGACTTTTAAAAGCATCCCCAAAGGGGTGGTAATTTATTTGGGTATGTCTCCCCCCAGAATAAGCTTTATGTGAAATCCAAGGGGTCTAGCAACAAGCATAGCTCTGAAATACACACCAAATAACTACAGTATTGTATATGAGATACAATGATATGACCTGTCTTTACATTTTTCATTAAAACATCTGTCAAATCCTGAAAAATGGTCTGGCTTTCCATTGTCTCCAGCTCCTCTTAAATCCTAAATATCTTAATTTTCTAGTGAATCTGTTACAAATTATCTGCCATAGCAACTCAACTAAAGCTGTGTCTATACCAGACATATCTGGTAGCACACGGAAAAGTCTTAAACCTAAATTTAAGATTACTTACAACAATTTTTCAAGAGTCATAAGGTTTGTTACAATCAATAGAAGTCAAGTGGAAGGTGGGAGCGATTTTCGATCAATGTCATAAAATGATATTCTGAGTTCCACGGTCTGTTTCTCAGGAAGTCCAGGTAGTGTTAACACAGATAAGTGAGTCCAATGGTATCCAAGTGAGCCATAAAGTACAGGCAATATTCATATATGTTACGTCCACTTCTCCATAACAGAGGTGATTGTAGAGTGGTCACACAGCCGTCTAATATTACCTACATGTGTTTTAAGTTCTTCTTGTCTGGTTTTAATTTCTTTATTCCATTTAGCATGCATCCTGAAATTTTTAAGACTATCATGAATATGAGTATTAGCAGTGCATAATGGATAATTTATCTTATGTCCTGGAACCAATTTGGGATGTGCCAGCATGTGGTGTCAAACTTGAGGAGCCTACAGAATGAATCTGCCCAAGAGCATTGTCTATTGACTACATTATGTTTGTATGCTAAAGAATCTGTTTCCATTACATGTACTATCTGTGAGACAATGTGATTTGTGTTGTTAAGGTGTTCTTATATCCAGTGTTATTTGGGCATTCTGTCTTTGTAGTTGTTCTATATTATATTTAATCTGGTTTTGAAGTTGCTTCATATGTTCCAATTGTATGTCCGGTTTATCCTCATCTTCATCCAAAACCATATTAGTTTGTAATGTGTGATTCATCTGTATCCATTGGTTTGAGAATGCTGTTATATTTTTACCTGATTTAGTGTGTAATGTCAACTTCCATGTGTTGGATACCATATGGGATCCTGCTTCATGGGTTGTTTTACATTCACCAAAACACATATTGGTGTCAGGATATTCAGAGTAATAATAATAATCCTCACTGTGGGAGGTGCTGTCAGATGTGTCTTGTGTGGTTGTCATTGTTTGTGTTGCAGGGCATATGTGTTTACATGGATAAATTATGCTAAAAGTGTTAGGTGAACAGTCTGCAAAAAATTTATTCCCCAATGGTATTACTTCTTCTTGTGGGTCAATTATAGTGACCTTAGATGTGTGTAACTCATGAGGGTTTATATATCCTAAGTATAGGTAAGTCAATGTACCAATTGGTATCACTGACTCTTCTGTGGTTTTATGAAAGTGTTTCCTATTTTTCTGTATAGTGTGCATCCATGATATGCTGTGTATGTGTCTGTGAACAGAATTTTTAGTAAAGATAATTTACAAAGTGTTTCAGTGCAGTATGTGTCTCTACTGGGATCTAGTATAATTTTATATGAGTTTGTTTGTTCACCTTGTCCTGTATTCAGTAGATGTTGTAAGTCTGCTCTGGCCTATACTTGTAACAGTTCCAATTGTGTACATTCATATTTGGATGCTATTGTGTTCATTTTCTTATCCATTTTCTGTATAAAAGCATCATAATATTCCTTTTGGGCTGTTAGTGTCTGAACTATAATTTGCCTCTGTAGTTCAGCTTGATGAATAAATCTCTGTGATTTTGTATTCAGATTTAGAAATCATTTTAGTCCATGAATTTCTTTGTCTCTAGTGTGTTCCAGGGCTGTAATTCTAACATCCAAGTCCTCTATATGTTTTGCATTAACAATTTCTCCTAATGCTAGTCCAGCAATAAGTATCCATTCTAAAATCTCCCTTGTTCTCCTAATGTGTTGTCTCTGTATTGTTGGAATGTGTCATGCTGTTTTCTGAGGGCATCTCCTATATAACTCCTTAGCACATATTGCTGTGTCACTAGTTAATGTGATCCTCTGAATTATGAGGTTTACAATTATTTGTAGAGGAATTTGTATACTTGGTATTACATAAGGTGCTCTGGTGATTGTGGATAATCTTGGACTTTCTCCATATAATTTCACTCCTGATGAGTAATGTGCTATAAATAGTTTATGTGTGGCATTAATACCTCCTCTATCAATAATACATGGTTGGAGGAACATCTTTCAAAGGACATAGGTATTACAAATACATGTTCCTGTTCCTGCTATGACCTTTTGGTAATTACAGATCTGTTAAATAGAGGTGTGTGAGTCACAAAATAATATTGAATTAATTACCATGGCTTGTTCCATTGTGATAGTAGCATATAGAAATAGTATGGAATATTAGTATGATCTACTGTATATTGTGCTACCCTATCAAAATTCATGCCTGCTGTTTTCCACCATGATAAAGGCCTTTAATCTGCTGCTTTTATCTTATACCTGGGGTAGAAGTAGGTATATTCATTTTTACATTCATTCCATTGTAGAGATTCCATCAGTGTGTCTGGTGATACATAATCTTCTCTCCATACAGCTCCACTTATGTTAAGTTTATGGTCTGATCCTTTGTCGGGGTATGGTATTATGCGTCGTTGGTTGTCTGTTTTTATGTCTAATGGAATTTCAAAATCTAATGTGTTGTCCATGTGTATTGCAGCTATTTGGTCACACATGAAGAATACAGATAATCTGGATATGCATTTATTGTCATCTATACTATGGGATGTATTCATAAGTCTTTTTTACTTTTATTAGTTCTTGTAAAGACATGACCACCATTTTGTTATGTGTCTGGGTTTCTGTTTGGGGGTCATTTTGTGGGCTATATGGTGTTATGAATGATGCATTAGAAAGTGCTGTATAGTCAAAGAATGCAAATAAACTCTTTTGTAGAAGCATGGAATGTGGCTTAGGTGAGTCCCAATGTGTACCATTGTGTTTATGTGTGTGTCCAATTCCCTGAAACATTGTAATTTAAGTGTTCTCCTGTTGTATAGTTTATTAAATTGAATTTATACATACTGATTTTTTTGTGTGTGGTTTTATTTTTCCTGTTTTTTATTGATTTTATTATTTTTTTAAATACATGACAACAGTGGAATGCATTACAATCCTTATTACACATATAGAGCACAATTTTTTGTATCTCTGTATATAAAGTATGTTCACATCTATTTATGCCATTATTCATGTACCCTTTTTTTATTACAATTCTTAATACACATATATGCCACAATTTTTCATATCTCTGTTTGTATATAAAGTATGTTGACACCCAATTAAAGTCTTAATACATGTAGTTTTTATAATGTTTACCATCACATTCCACCATCCTCACTAATCCCCTTCCTCCTCCCTTTACCTCCCACCCCTCTTTCATATCTAGAATTATAATCCTTCCAATTATAATCCTTCCATGGTCTCCATCCCTACCCACTATGAGTCAACCCTTATATCAGGAAAACAGACTGCATTTATTTTTTGAGATTGGCTGTCTTCACTTAGCATTATCTTCTCCAATGCCATCCATTTACCTTCAAATGCCATGATTCTGTTCTTTTATAATGCTGAGTAATATTCCATTATTTATAACTGCCACACTTATCTATCCATTCTTCTACTGAAGGACATCTAGTTTAGCTCCACAGTTTAGCTATTGTGAATTGAGCTGCTATAAACATTGATGTGGCTGTGGTCCCTGTAGTATGCTGTTTTAATGTCCTTTGGGTATTGTCCCATGGAGAGGGATAGCTGGGTCAAATGGTGGTTCCATTCCCAGCTTTCTAAGGAATCTGCATATTGCTTTCCAAATTGGCTGCACCAATTTGCAGTCCCACAAGCAATGTATGAGTGTACCTTTTTCCCCACATGCTCAGAAACACTTATTGTTGTTTGTCTTCATAATGGCTGCCATTCTGACTGGAGTGAGATGATCTTAGAGTAGTTTTGATTTGCATTTCTCTGATTGCTAGAGATGATGAGCATTTTTTCATATATTTGTTGATTGATTGTATATCCTCTTCTGAGAAGTGTCTGTTCAGGTTCTTGGGGCATTTGTTGATTGGGTTATTTGTTTTTTTGGGTGCTTAGCTTCTTGAGTTATTTATATACCCTAGAGATTAGTGCTCTATCTGATGTGAGGGGTAAAACTTTGCTCCCAGGATGTAGCCTCTCTGTTCACTTCACAGATTGTTTCTTTTGCTGAGAAAAAACTTTTTAGTTTGAATCCATCCCATTTTTTGATTCTTGGTTTTAATAATTGTGCTATAGGTGTCTTATTAAGGAAGTTGGGGCCTAATCCCATATGATTAAGATTAGGGCCTACTTTTTCTTCTATTAAGCGCAGAATCTCTGGTTTAATTCTAAGCACTGCAAAACACACTTACTCATAATAGGTTAATGACAGACATTCCTTCTGCATGCTAAGTTCAGAAGTCTTAAGCCTTAGGCTTTATATCCATCAGATACACACTCACTCAGACCGCGGTGATCAGGTCCAGAACCAAGGCAGGCCTTTCCTGGCATGGAGTGGACGACCAGTTGAGGAGAGGGTCATACAAAGAAGTTGCGGCTCTCACCCAGGTCCAGACAGGGCGGTAGAGTTTGAGAGCAGTGAGGATCATGCAGATGCTCAGGAAATGATGACAAGTGATAGGATGTCAGGTCTTCATCTGGCTCTCCAACTCGAGTGCATCCTTGTTTTGGCTGGCTGAATCCCTGTTCATTTGCTCTATTATTTATACTAAATTTGGGAGCTTTTTTGCCACCCTCTCAATCCTTATCAGCTTCCACTGGATTTCTTAGTGACATCATTTATTCTGGGGTCAGAAACATCTGGTCTGGTGGTCTCTACCCTGATCTTCTTGCCTTTCCCTCCTATCAGAGGAGGACAGCCTCCAGGGTCTTCACTCTGTTTATCAGGGTGAGGGTAAGTAACTTGTTTGTGGCCATACTGGAGGGCTTTTTGTAGGTGTGCCTGGTGAGACTGCAGGTTTCAAACTGGAGTTTTTAAAATGGAGTTGCTTAGGCTCAGGCCTAAGGCCATCCTAACATCAAATGGTATAGTTATACCTTGTGTTTTATTATGAAGACAATAAAATATTGAGTTTATATTCACAGAGAGAGGGGATGGGTGGACTCTTAACAAAGAATAGACAATGTAACTGAAAATGGACAAATGACTGGACTAGACACTTCTCCAAAGAACATATACAATGGCCAACAAAATGTGAAAAGATGTTCCTGTCTCTAGGGAAATGCAGATGACAACCACAATGGAATACCACCTCCTACCACTAAGATGGCTGGAATAAAAAAGAAAAAGTAACCCATAAATTAACTAGTGTTGGCATAAATGTGGAGAAATCAGAACCCTCATACATGCCTGGTGAATTGTAAAATGCTTAAACTATGTGATCCTCAACAAGTCAAATCTATAATTGCCTTAGAACTGGCAACTCAACTTCTATGTGCATATATAAAGAGTATTAAAATGTGGGGCTGGGATTGTGGCTTAGTGGCAGAGCACTTGCCTCACACATGTGAAGCACTGGGTTTGATCCTAAGCACCATGTAAAAAATAAATAAATAAACAAAATAAAGATATGTTTTTAAAAAGTATTATAATGTGGCTGGGGTTGTGGCTCAGTGGTAGAGGGCTCACCTAGCACATATGAGATCCTGGATTTGGTCCTCAGCACCACATAAAAATAAGTAAGTAAAATAAAGGTATTGTGTCCAACTACAACTTAAAATAAATTAATTTAAAGAAGTCTTAAAATGGCTATTCATACAAACTTGTCCAAGAATTTTCATGGCAACACACTTCACATAGACATGGCAGATAACCATGAGCTGATGGATGGGTGAATTCATATAGTTTATTCAAATAATGCAATATTATTCAGCCCTAAAAGAAAGAGGACCTAACAGATATTTCAACATGGATGGGCCTTTCCTGGCTCTGGCTCTTCTCTCTTGACAGCCTGGTTCACCAAGTGAGGCCGTTCCTCATCTCCCTCTGTGGACCTACTCTAGCTCTTGATGCCTCACCCTGACAAAAACTTTATCTCTGAAATGAACCTATTTTTTTTTATGTGGCCAAGGCTCCTTCTTACTTGATAGGTCCTGCTCAGTTCTTACTACATTGAATAACTGCATTCCTCAATTTCCCTGGCAAAATTCATCATCCTGCATTGAGATCTCAGTCTGTTTTCATACATCCTGTGCAGGCCCTGCAGACAAAACCAAAACTAAACCGAAGAACATGACTGTGTTTAACACCACTTGGGTGAAGTCCTCATAGCAGTCAGGGAAAACAGCAGGGGGACACAGGGATCACTTTTGGTAAGGAGTGTTACAAAGATTTGGAACTTGAGGGACATTTTAAGGACAGAGGGGCTCTCTTCTAGAGTGGACGCTGTCAGGAAGCAGGGAATTCTATTGGTGGTGGTCTTCTTACATCTTATGCAGAAAAGAGAAGACTGGAGGGAGGTGAATATTAATGGAGGGCAAAGCAGCAGTCACTTAAGTTCACCAGATAGGGGAGGTTTAGTCACTTCTGTGAATTAATCTATGTTCACTTTTCATCTGTGTTCAGACATGGTTCAAGATCAGACTTCATTTTGGTCCTGATTACTCATTTCACATTGAATTTGGCATGTTGATGCTCCATGAAATTGCTTGTGCTTCACTAGGATTTTAGGGCCAGGCTGCGAGTGTCAAACCTGATCCTGGCAACAGCAGGCCCCACTGACAGACAGGCCAACTCCTGGAGGTCCAGGCTGCTTTCTTCTTTCTCACACCACCTCAGGGCCAGGTCCTAAAAGATGCCTCCTAGGAGAGGGTTTCAAATAGGTTGAGAAAAAAATAAAGCATTTCTGGCCCCAGAAAATTATCAAGACAGAATAAACGAGGACAAGTGTTAAAATGGAGTCCAACACAGTTTGCGACCATTGCTTCTGCTGGGGGATGCTGTTCCTGTCCTAGTGCAGTCTCCTTTTTTGCTCTGGCTGGGGTTGTCTGTTCACCTGCCCATGTGGGAGCTTCTCTTCTGGGTGCCATGTGCATTGCTGCTGCTAGAGCCCCAAACATCCCATTGAATGTGTGTGTCTGTTCCTCCAGAAACCTGTGTTTATTTCCTGATGAGTACCATGTGCTTTGTCTGAGTCTGAAAGCTGCCTCTGCCTGGGCCTCCACACAGGGGTCTGACATTCACACACATGCTTGGCCTTTTACTTCCCTTTGAGGAAATCCCAGAGCCTGTGCAGGCACCTTGTGACCTCACCTGTGGGAATCCATTCTTGCACGTGATTGGGCACCTCCCGGATTGGGTGTGAGGCGTTCTGGCCAAATTGTGTTGGAGCTTATCCCCACCCTCTCCAGGTGCGAGAGCCTGTCCGTGTGGGGGTGTGACTGACCACTGACCCTGAGACGAATCACTGACCCTGACCTTGGAATGCTGCCAACCTCGACCTTCATTGGATGGAATTTTCCCCTGAATTTCTTGTTCCCCAATAAAAGGCAACTCCTTGGCATTCTCTCTCTCTCTCTCTCTCTCTCTCTCTCTCTCTCTCTCTCTCTCTCTCTCTCTCTTTCTCTCTCTCTCCTGCTAGTCCTGAGTAAGCCTTGCTGCCCCACCGGGTGGTTCAAGGTGAGAGCTAGAGGGAGGGCCATCTCGGACCTGGTCAAAGAAAAAGGTAATTGAGTCTTATGTGTTTATTTTGATCTCACTAGTTAACTTCTATGCTATGAACCTCTTGTATGAAACCAGCATGCTGGTCGCGCGGTGGACTCACTGGAGCAAAGAGGATTCATTTAGAGACAAGGGTGACAGAATTTGATAAGGGCCTCGGTGGGGTGAAAAGATTTGTAAAATTAGGCTTCTGTGGAAAGGTCCCAGGGAAACATAACTGTTCTGACTCTGAGGTACCAGGTAAGTCACTCTGCTCTTTATGCTGTCTTTCATTTTCCTTTTTATAAAAGGATTTTTAGGGTGCTCTCTATATTTCTCACACCATCTCAGGGCCAGATCCTAAAAGATGCCTCCTGGGCATATAATATATTCTATATTCTGAGTAGAAATGCATTATTTTGGATGTTTTCTGTCACTGTAAGTGTGCACAACACATTTTTATACCTCTCAGTATAATTTATAAAGCATGGTGACCTGGGCTTCCTCTCTGCTCCAGAAGTTAACAGTATTGTTGTTCCCTCAGGCCCTGTTGCATCCATGGCTAAATTCTGCATTCTGAGGAGAGGAAGACAGAGTTTCCTTGAATAATGTCAAGGAGCGAGGTAAGTCTGTATGCTGCTTCTTTCTGTCATTTTTTAAATTAATTTGCATTTTTATATAACCATAGACTATACATTCCTTTTGTATCACCTCTAGTAACTATTTTCAGTTTTTTCCATGCTTTTCCTGTGCCTGCACTTCAGCTTCTCGTGGCAGTGCCTAGGTTGTTTACAATTTGTTCGTATATTTATCACCTAATGGATGTCTGCAGTGTTTCCTGTGTTTGTGTGCATATTTGAAAGAAGTTGCTATGGACATTATGAAAAAGACATTGTAAGCACTTACACCTTTATTTCCCTTCATTTAATACCTGGTCATATGGGTAGATACATGTTCAAATTTTTCTTTGTTTTTGGTACTGGGGATTGAAGCCAGGACCTCAGCATGCTAGGTGAGTGCTGGACAAATGAGCCACATCTCATGTCCTTTTTCATTTTATCTTGAGACAAGGTCTTGCTACATTGGCCAAGCTGACCTGAAACTTGTACTCTTCCTGCCTCATCTGCCTATGTAGCTGGGATTACAGGTGCTCAACACAATCCTGGCTTTGAGTTCTGCTTTTAAGAACATTTTCAAACTGTTTCCCAAAGTGGTGTATCAATTTATATTCCCACCAATGGTGTATTCAGTTATTTAGTTTCCCCATGAGTATTCTTAATTCATGCTATTGTATTTACAGCATTTTTTTGCAGAATCATAGTGAATATAAGTTGTTTGCTTTGCGTACAACTAGTTTAGCTGGGTGATCATTTAAAGAGTGAAATAAAACACAGAAATCCCATATAATTATACTTCCCTATTTTTGTCTTGTCCCTGAGAAGTTCATGTATATATCTAATAGACATCATAAATAAAAAATCATTGACTGGTAGATATTTCAACAAGTGATGCTCAATCAAGGAGTCGATATACTTTGGGAGGAAATGAACATATTAATAGATTCCTCTGCTTGCAGAACTTGCCAGGACTATGTATCACTTGTATGCATTGTGAACTATCTTTTGGTGCAGCGAATTGTGGTAGTGCTGGAGTATCTTTGCTGATGGTGTCATCGGTGGTACAATTTTTCCAAAGGAGCTGTCAATTGGCTTGGTGTCATGGCATTTCTGTATCCTCCTCCCTTCTGCTTGTGATGGTCATTCAGCTAAAATTTGGGGGCCAACAGAGGTGAGGCAAAGAACCTCACCCCCCCCCCACTGACCTATCCACAAGTATGGCTGTATGCTGAACCAGTAGTCATTGACGGGTATGATCCAATTGCAATGGTACCAACCTAAGACAGGAGGATGATGCCTTGAGGTCAGCTCATCTGATGATGGGTAAGGACCATATGTGGAATTGGGCAACCTAAGACAGGCACGGTCCCTAAACCACATGCTTGGTGTTTAATTAAACAGAAGGGGGGAGATGCTGAGAGCCACAGCCGAGTTGGAATGACGCATGGCATTTTTGCCAGAATGAAGTGGTTGAGAGGTGATGCCAACGAGTCATTGAGATGATGATGGTTATGTTAAGCTGAGTATTCAATTGTATATTAGACCCCTGCGGTCCGCCTTGGCCCACTACTTTGGAGTTCTAGCGGGGATTCCTGGAGAGTTCGCGTTGGTTGGGGAAGTGCTGGAGGAGGGATTTCCGGTTGGTGGGTTTTCCTGGAAGGGCCGCATGTGTGGCATTCGTGAGAGTTCCGAGAATAAAGGAGTTCCCATTTTGAACCTACAAGTGCCTTGTGGTGGCTTGGTTATTTTGTGCCCAGACAGACTGCGGCAATTCCCTAAAAGAATAAAAAAATCAACAAATAAAAGACGTAACATTACATCTCAAAGCCCTAGAAAAAGAAGAAGAAATCAACACCAAAAATAGAAGACAGGAAATAATTAAAATCAGAACTGAAATATATGAAATTGAAACAAAAGAAACAATTGCAAAAAAAAATGACATAATGAAAAGTTGGTTCCTTGACAATATGAATGAAACTGATAAATCCTTGACCATGCTAATGAAGGGAAGAAGTGGGAAAACACAAATTACTAAAATTAATGATGAAAAAAAATATCATGACATTCACTATTGAAAAATAAGATACCCAGGGTAGACAAAGCAATCATTAGCAAGAAAACTCAAGCAGGAGCCACCACAATATAAGACCCTTAAACTATATTACAGAGCAATAGTAACAAAAATGGCATGGTATTAGCACCAAAATAGACATGTAGACCAATGGTACAAAATAGAAGACACAGAGACAAACCAACATAAATAAGATATATGAGTCTTAATTTTTAAAAAGGACATGGAAAGATGCTCAGGGTCAGTAGCCCTAAGAAAAATGTAAATTTAAAACACAATGACACACCATTGAGCAACAGAATGCTTAAGAATTAAGACTGCTGTAGTTTGGACCTGAAGCCTCTCCTGATGGCCCATGTGTCAAAGCCTTGGTCCCCAATCCCTGGTGCTACTGGAGGAGTGGGATCTTCAGTGTATGAGTCCTAGTGGGAGGAGGTTAGGTTATCAGGAGTGTGCCCTAAAAATGGACGTTGGGAAACCAGCCCTTCCTGTCTGTCACTTGGATTCTTGGCTTCTGTGAGGTGAACTGCTTCCTGACCATGTGCTCCCACTGTGACGTGCTGTGCTGTCACAGGCCCAAGCAATAGGTCCAAGCAGCTATGCACTGAAACCTCTGAAACCCTGAGCCAAAACAAATCTTTCTTCTTTCAAGTTCTAGCTCAGTGATCTTTATGTCTCAGGTATTTTATGACAGTGACAGATAGCTGACTGCCACAAAGACTGACAATCCTGTTGGTGAAGCTGCGGGGGGACTCCTCATACATGGCCAGCAGAGATCTAAAATGGTTTAATGTTTTGTAAAGCAGTGTCTTGGTTTCCTATAAAATCATACAAACATTAAGACCCAGCAATCCCTCTTTTACGTACTTATACAAGAGAAATGGAGAGTCTGCGGCGCGCGCTGGGAAACGACGACATAGCAATGCAAAGATACAGTGCTGTGGATTCTGTGGGCTCCTGCCGGCTGTGCACTCACTGTGCTCAGTGCTGAATTCTGGGTTTGAGACAGGGGAAGGAAGTGGTCCAATTCGGTTCTCCACACCGGTCAGACCACAGAGGAAGCCAGCGGCCACCATCTTGGAGAGCTGACGTCACCATCTCTGTTTTCGACTGATCGCAGCTCATTCAGCTATAGAACAGGTAATTTCAGGCTGCTATTCACCTGCGTCTCGCAGACAAATTACTCAGGCTCAGTGCTAAAGAACCCATGGAAACTGCTTCTTGGAGTCTGCTCCTATCAGAACATACACTGAGCCCAGAGCAGCTGAATTCCGGCTCCCGGAACTGCTCTGGCCCAGGGCTAAAGAACCCGCGGAAACTGCTTCTCGGTCCTGGTCCTGCTGAATACTGTGGAGGTAAATACCAACTGAGCCTTCATAGGCAGTGGCAACAGGATTGAGACGGGGCTTGTGAGGGCCGGTCAGGACTCACCCGTTGCTTTGGTCACCCGGCAAAGGGAACGAAATGCTGCCATTCGCATGGGATACCAACATGGCAGAGATCTGATGTCATCAGAAAGCGGCGGAGGAGAGAACTTCATCAATACCAGCGGCGACAGAAACAGTTGGTCTCCTGGTAAAGAAAGTGAGTCACAAACACCCGAGTCTCTCTCACTTTGTCATCAAGCCAGAGGGGCAGAGCAGAGCTGCCGCCCTCACCCGGAACAGGCCCAGCGACCCGCCGGCGTGGTAGTCCCGTCACCCCAATTGGAGTAGGGGCAGAGCAGAGCCGCCGCCCGAGCCCGCAAGGTAGGCAGACCTGCGACCGACCAGCAGAACAGGCCCAGCGGCCTGCCGGCGTGGTAG